>NW_026294447.1:25957118-26024618 GCF_007827085.1 Peromyscus californicus insignis | reverse complement strand
GAAAGTATCCATTAGAAACACTCTACCTTTGTTTATAAATACTATTTATGGCTTTGCTGGAGGCCAATGAGCACTAACACCACACCAATAGGAAAAGACCCCCAGCCACCAACCCGATTGAGCTCCAATAAACAGCAGCTTCTGGCTGAGTAGAGAATTCCATGGAGAAACCCATCTGCTAAAACTCTCTCTTGGGCTCAGGGCTCAATCTTCCTTCTGCCTCACCTTCATTTCCAAAAGATAAAAGGAAGAGAACTTGCTTTCCTGAGCATCAAGAGTTCCCTGAACCTCATTCCCAATCACTTCTATGGAGTGAAGCAATCACTTGTCCCAGTCTCCATCGGTTTGGTAATGAAGACTCCTGGCTTGGGGATAGGAGATCAAAAAAAAAAAAAAAAAGCCTGACATTCCCACAGGGAGAGTCAGCTGCCTCTATGTAAATAGATAAGAAAATAGCCACTGGAGACTTCAACGGCCTGGGCAAATAGCCCTGGATTACAAGCCACCCTATGATTAAGTACGAACATATGTTCTAGACCACACAGACATTTTTTTTTTAACCAGATCTCGTGCCCCTCCTTAGACATCCTGGAAGTCTTCTCTGGAACATTCTCCCCCTCCATTTTAATACCCATGCCCTCCTGTAGTGGCACAAGTATGTTTACGTTCAATTCTTAATCCAGAAAACCCGCCCATCTCCCCACCTTAGGTAAAGAACTGCCAGCAGTATGTAAGACGAAGCTGGAGAAGAGTTCACTTTTGTGTATTTAAAAATCATTCCACCTTTCCCCATCTAGTACCCCAATCTCTGTGGGCGGTAAAGCGAAGATTTTTCGTCATATTTGAGATCTAGACCTGCCTCCTGTCGATCATTGGCCCACGTGTCAAAACTAACTAAGGGATAGAAAAACATCGGCAGTGCTGTGCATCTTTGTACTTCTCCCTCACCAAACACTGAAGACCTGATAGTAGACCTAATACCCGTGAAAATCACAGGTCCAGCCCTAACCAGCGTTCTCAAAGAGTAGGGCTGAAAAGAGTAACTGGGGAGAACGGTAATCGCCTGGAACCTTGAACCAAAACTCTTAGATAATCTGACCCCAACTTCTGTTAGAGGCTTCCAAATGTTTGCTTAGGTTTTTAAATGTTTCTGCACGAGGTATCCTAAGTTGCTCTGGTGTTCAACGCAATGAAGAGGGTGGTTGTATTACTGTCCAGCCTAAACCAAACTGTGAAGAGCAGTAACCAAATGGAAACACCTGGCCCCCACTGCATTTCAAATGTGCAAGTCCTCGGAACATCAGAGAAAAGAAAAGAAAATAGTATAAGAGAAAATTGGGGGAAGGGGGCTAGGGAGATGGCTCAGTGGGGAAAGATGCCCCCCACGAAACCTGACGACCTGAGTCGCATCCCCCAGGGCCTACATTGGTGGAAGGAGAGAAAAAAAAATGTCTACAAACTCGTCCTCTGGCCACCCCCCTCACCCTGGCATGTAGGCAGGCACACATGAGGGGTAGGGGTGGGGACCTGAAATACAATTCAAAAATTAAACTTAAGATACATAGAGTGGGGGTTGGGGGCAGCTCAGTGGTGGAGCATAGAGCTAGTATTCACTAGGCCCTGACCTTTGAACCCCAGCGTTACAAGTAAGGGAGGCAGGGGGAGAGGAGGGGAGAGGACTGGAGAGAGTGGAGGGAGGGAAGAGAGGAAGGAAAGAAGGCAGGCAGGCGAAGTCGGGGGGGGACACCCAGATTTTTCATCCTTCATCCTAGAGAAGCAGTTCATCTTGTCTTTGTAAATGCTTCAGCACTTTCGCAGTTTTGGGTGGCTACCAGTGAGGTTCCGCCTACTTTGATTTCTACTCTAGATCTCACTAAGCTGAAAACTCAAGTAGTCTTCTCTCTCTGTCTCTGTCTCTGTCTCTGTCTCTCTCCTCTGTCTCTGTGGGGAAGTATGCATGCATGCATGCACGCACATGCTTTACATTGTGGACAGTTAGTAAAAGCAAATACAGTGAACACACACACACACACACACAACCTTCCGTATGGCTTCTTGTTTGTTTGTTCATTTGTTTGTATTTTTAGAATTCCAGGAGAGTTAGGAGTTTAATAGAGTATCTCCATGGGTTAAAAATGAAAATTACAGGCAGATAATTATCTTTGGTTTATGGTTACACAAACATGTGCAGCCTGTAGATTTTTTTTTTAAATCATATGGCAGTGTGCGCAAAATAGCTAAGATCCAAATCAAGTTCCTTTTCTTTCCAAGAGAAGTCAGCCTTCCACCCATGCAGCCAAGCCTGTTCTAAGTCATGCGCTCAGTATTTGTCCACATTTTTTTTTCTCTCATAGGCCGTTCTAAGTTACAGAACACATCCTATTTGCTGCATCCAAATGCTTGCCCCAGTGTGCAGGTGTCCAGCATCCTCGGTGCCTATTTTCCTAAATCATATTCCCGTTGATGTCTTTGACAGCAAACCACTTCACAACCAGTTCCACAACATTCTCATCTAAGACAAAGGGTGGTCCCATGCCGCTCAACTCTACCCCCAAATCTTCAAGTTCAAATCTGTATATATTTGAGGCAGATATGTGGAATGATCCTTAGCTTCCAACTTCCTTTTGCTAAGTTTTGCAAAGCAGAGTTTTAAAATATTCAGAAAGTAATTTCCAAACAGCACAACCCATTTTAAAAGCCAGACTCGTCTGTCAAAGCACAGTCTTGAAGAATTCTTTCTTAAGCGCAACTAAGACAATGCCAATTATGTCTGAAAAAGAGAACTCTATTGGCTAGATGTGAAGAATCTGGAAGTTTCTGTTCGCAGAAAAGTCACATGCCTTTACATGACTAAATATGTCTTTATTTATTTACTTCTTTTAAAGCTGAGAGTGCCTGAAAAAGAATCTGATGAGAAATGAGGAAAGTTGCAGAAACTCACAGGGAAAAAAAATGTATTTGGAAACACAAGATGGTCTTGATTTTACTCTGAAAATTTTCCACGATTGTTGTTTTCTATCTGTGCCTCAGAGCTCCAGCACTGATGACTCCAAAAGCCCCAGTCTGATCAGGCCTCCGGAACCTTGGTGGCACAGGGTGGTGGTGGGGAGCAGTGTCAATGCCGTTACCCAGGACCCTGATGAGATGCGGCTCTCTTCTCTTCTAGGTGGCGCGGTGATGCTGCTGGTGTACGAATACACCTACGAGTGGCTGCAGAAGAACTGGTGATGGACGAAGAGGTGTTTTCCCCTTGACATAACAGAGATGTGGTCTGCAGTCCCATGAAGAGGAGACAAGTCAGCGAAGCGAGACGTAAAGAAGGGAGGACAGCCTGTTCTGATGTTTTAAGAAAGTTTTAGACAAATTTACCTGGCCCTGTGGGCCATAGACACAGCACTGTGAGAGGGAGAGGAGTGTGCAAGTTAGGCAAAAGTAGGGGAGAGATCAGCTACACTTCATAAAAGCTACACCAACTGTGTGACTCAGACTGCCCACAGTGAAAACTCATCCAATCATTTTGCTGAGAAGGCTATAAGCACTTAAATCCTTGAAAATACATTGTTCTGTGGCTAATTCCCTGAGAATGATTTAAGAAAAAAAAAAAAAGATTGAGTTAAAAGCCAAACTTTAAATGCTTTTTATAAGGAATTACTTTTCCATAAATCATATTTTAAAACAGAAGAAAGAAAAAAATTAAATACACCAAAACAGCCTTTCAATAATGTTTAGTTTTGTGAGTGCTGTGTTAAAATGTGAATCTACTGGTTTTCTTTAGTAATGATACACAGGGTCTATTTTCCTAAGTGTATTTTATATTTCAGGTGGTGGTTTAAGTGGGTTATTTTTAAATCATGCTCTTTGAAGTCTTTTATTACAAATAGAATACACGATATTATACTAAACTGATCTCCTTTATGTAACTCACTTTGAAGACAAGTTTTATGACCGAAATATCTTTATTTTACGTCACAAATTGATGCACTCCTTGGACGCTTCCCTGTGCCTGTGTGTGCCTTCCCACACCTCTTCCTGAGCCCTTGCCTATGCCATTCTTAAAAAGGATGTAGGGAAATGAAACTATTCTCCAGACTCTTGGGTTCAAGTGACATCTTTAAATATGAAATCAATTGTCTAGAATATTAAAATGTCTGTGATAAAGGGAAAACCTTTCAAAATGAAAATACATTCTTAGCATTTCTAAGCATTCATGTATTAATATGCACTCAAAAAAGAGAGAGAGATAGCATTTTGGTCTTGATATAACTAAAGCTTCTTCTTAAGTCTGCATCCTCAAATGATACTAATTCAGTAGCTAAAGTCAACAAAAAAAATGTCAACATGTTTTAGATGTCACCTGTTCTTAACTACTACTGTGGGGTATTTCTGCTATGGGGGATTCTCACCAAAACATTTTGAAAATAAACAGTAAAAAGGACATGGTAATTATTTGTATTTATTAATTTAGAGCATTTGAAGTATAAAAATAAAAGGCTTTTGACATACTGTATATACATACATAGCCTTCTGTTGTACATCTTTTCCAACATACCTTTTTTTTTCATTTGTATTTCAGCCCAATATTCAATATGTGGGTCATTAAAAAAAGAAAGCCAGGAGCGGGATGTGTTTGTGTGGTGGGATTGCTTTCTGCCCTTGAAGATAATGCACACTAGGGTCCTGGGAGAGAGGGCTGGAGGCGCAGCACCGGGTAGGAAGGGGATTGCAAGGAGTGCATGTGCCAATTAGAAGTCTTTACCCTGTGAGAGTCAGGAGGGCATTAATATTAACCAACAGCAACAGGTTTAAAGATCAAGCAGTCCTGGCTCTACTCTTTCCTGTTCTTAGTTTTTAAAGTGGCCTCAAATCATAAATGTCCATGAATACCCAACTCGATTTAGGCTTTCTGTTGTCTTAAAAATTGTTCCATGTGGATTTACTGCTATTCATAAAAGACCTGGGGAGAGACGTGAAAGTGGAAAACTTTGACACCATTAATATTAATTTCTTAAAATACAAAAAACCAGAAAAATATAAATAACAATAAGATTTCTTAATTTAGATAAGGAAAATAACATTATTAGTTGTGTTTCCATACAAACAATTGATATTTTTCAATACCCCTAATAGCCATCTAAAAACATTAGATAAAGAATAATTCTGTACCTTAAGTCACTTTTTCTGGATGGCAGGCAAGTTCCTCTACTGCATGCTTTGCAAGTCTCCACCAAACTATTGGATTGGATCTTTGTACCATTCGGTTAGAGTCTAGCGTCTCACCACACTGGAAACTCCAGACGTCAACAGGGAGAGTTTTACAAGATCAAAGGAATACTATGGCCCTGAGAGTTTTTCAGCTCCTTCTGCTTTTCTCCTGAAGTTATAATCCTGTTTGTAGCAATGAATGGCAGTTGCTTTAGAAAGAAATGCAGTACGAAGCTCTCTATAAGACATCGGCTGTTTGAAAAAAAGCAGTTCCTTGAACATAACTCTGTGTCAAAAGTCTGCTTATAGTCTATATCCTAGGGACTCAAAAACTAGCTGATCTGGCCATCTGAGCTCTAGCAGAGGTGATGAAACCCGCATAACAGGACTGGGTTGCTCTCCCAGCTGTGCACAGAACAAACGCAGAGAAACCAAATCTGCCAGCAAACCGGCATCTTTAACATCCACATCTAGGGGAGGTACCTGTTTCGTTATTGAATGTAATTAATAGCAAGACACCCCGCAGTACATTAATATCTCAGTAGATGAACTGTGTCGATGTTCCAAAAGTTACTTTTAACCCTATGTTGCCAAGCAAGAGGAACCTCCTAAGCAGAAGGAATGCAAACTGTAAAATCCTTCCCAAGAAAATGAGTTATTCTAAAATAAAACATATAATCATGAGGTCACACACATATGCATATCCCACAACTCTATTCATAACATTAAAGCAAAAATCAAATCAGTCTAGAAAGGTTTAGCAGTTAATCTCTGTTCTGTAATTCTATAAATGAATAAAGGGAATTTGCTAAAAATTAAATAGCATTTGTATTTCTAATACCAACACCAATTGACCTACACGTGAAACATGCTTCGGTACACAATGTAAACTTCACAGCAAGCCATTGTTACATTCATTAGAGTGGAATTCTCCATTTCCTTTTAAGTTACAAGATAATTTGGGGCTGAGATTGCGGAGCACACAGGTAAGCCAACAATAACAATTTCATTTCACAGTGGTTTTGGTTTTTTTTTTCATCACATAAAGTTCATTTTAAATGTCTCTGCAGAAAAACATCTCACATTAGAATTGTGTCTAGGTGACTTCCCTCAGAGCCTTGTGGAGCACGTACATGACAGCCTCTTGCTGTCCTATAGTCCTATACATGGAGTGTGTGTTGTTTGACTGAGATACGATAGGAAAGTGGCTTGTTCTGTCCATGTTTTGAGTCCTCTGCTGTAGAAAGAGAGTATCCTCCGTGAGATGCTGAAGCCTTCACTGCACACACACAATTTGGGGGCAAGTCCAGGTCCAAGAGCCCAAGTCACCCACCACCAAATAGAGAAAAATTACATTGCCAGAAAGACACCTTTGTGGAAAAGAAAAAAGAAAAAAGAAAAAAAGAGGCGGTGATGTTTGAGGAGGGGTATCCCAAGAATGAAGACGCAAAGGTACCATCCACAGTCCATATTTACAAGCTAATAGAAATATAAACATTATTGTATTAGGAACCAAGTCAACACACCAAAAGGAGGAAATTCTCCGATATTGCTTGGGTTCTACACATATTTTTCAACAAAATACGTCATCTCTTAAAAATAAGCAAAAGATCACACAAGTCAGTTACTGATTGGCTTCCCAATGGTGAATTAAGGCTTATCTGGTCACATTGATTAAAGGGTATCACGTAGCTAATTTTTTTTTCTACGTCTCTGTTCCTTTATTGATTTTGCAAAATCTCAACAATTGCACGTTTCAAAAGTTCAGGTTGATTTAGAATAAATATACATGTGTGGTTTTACCAAAGACAGGTCTACAAAGTCCCATAAGCCCTTTGAGGGGTACAGGTTTCTTCACTATGCTAAAACAGTGTGCGGGCAACACAATGTCTCATTCAATCTTTAGAGTTGCTTTTGTTTTTAAATCCTAAAGTTATGCCAGATTTCCTGCAAAATAAAAAGAATTTACGACAAGAGATATTTAAGTGTCATCAGCACAGAGGTTATGAATCCATAAAGCCAGCTCTTGAGGCCAGAGGGCTGGACCACTGGAGGGGTGGGGATGTGAAGAGGGGGAGGATGTGCTGAGAGAGGAGACCAAAGTGAAGGGGCTGTAAGCGGAAGTTCCCATCAGAGTGCAGAAGCCGCCACAGAATGGCTCCCTTCTCTGGCTGCCTGCATTCCCTTGAAAGCCAGCGATGCGGGAATGTCACAGCTGTGGGGGGACAGTGGGGTGCTGCCGGCATGTTGCCATCCGTGTCCAGCCACATAACCTGAAGGAGCAGCACTGTAGGTCATGTAGGGTGAGACTTGAGCTGGACTAGGGTAAGGAGCCATGCTGGATGCTGATACAAAACTGCTCACAGCTGGGAGACCGTTCGGTGCCTGAGAGAAAGGAAAGACAATCACATTACAGTATTCAACATCTCTCCAGTCCTTAGACACAGAATAGAGAGTGCGAGTGAGCTAACAGTATCCTGGTTCTACTTCTGGGCTGTCTTTTTTTTTTTCCCTAGACTTCCTTTTAACCTTACTTTGACCTGAAAGTATCCAGTCTTGCTACTTAAACAAACACGGAGCTGAAAAGCAAGATACTGTTCTTTCTACAAACGCTTTTTGGAGGAAGCTACAGCCAGAAAATTCACAGCTCTTACTTTTGTGATTTGCAAGCATATGAAGGCGAGGCAGGGTGAGAAAGAGGCGAGGTGATTAAGCAGCTCGCCAGGCCTTTGTCAACCTTCCTGGCACTTGGGTTTTGTTGGGCCCTTTTGTTGAAGCTTTGCGACAGGCTTGTTTCAGGAAGCTTTCATTTCCAGGAGAGAAGGGCACAAGGTGTGGGTTGTTGTGTTAGAAACTCAAAATGAGCAAACCTTCTGTTAAATAAAACATGGGCCATATTTTAAGATGCCATGTTGAAAACGCCACTTGGACAAAGGACATGTAAAATCGGGACTTCTCTAGCAAGGGCTTTTGCTGTTTTCTTACTGTTGTTTTCGTTTGGAGTTTGTTTGTTTTCTTAATGAAGTTTGGGGGATGTATTTTTTTCACCATTTTAGCAGAAAGGAAATTTTTCTCCACAAAATTGGAAGTTTTGCTCTTGCAAAGTTTGTTTTTTTGTTTTGTTGTTGTTGTTGTTTTTTAGTCATATGGACAAATCCCTTTAAACGAGTTTAATGTGAAAGCTTTGTTTGCAAACAAAATACAGCAGCTCTGGCGGGCAAGCTTGCCTAGAAACCAGTGCTTCTTGGCATCCAATAAATCATTGTTGGTATCGTTACTATTAACAACACCAAAAACACCCTGAGTTTTAATCCCTCTCTGGCGTGAGTACTCCCCACCCTTCAAGTGGTTCATTTTTTCCTCTCAGTTTCTACTCTGTTTAAAGATAAAGACTAAATCTTGTTTCCTGGAAATGACATGACTGGACTAACGTGTCAACATGTTTCCCAGTGAAAAGGTAATGTAAATACTGGAATTGTATTAGAAAATCATGATGTAGTCCCTAGAGCTCAGTAAATCAGACACATATTAGATGCTTTGTCCAGTTAAGTTAGGACAGAAAATGATGCTTTCTTTTGTGTACTCAGATTGAGCCCAGGACTTTGTACACAAGTGTGCCGTCCACTAAATAGGCTGTACCCCTTCTCACTCAGTTCCAGAAACTGCTTTCTGAATTAACTCATTTGGTCGTCATTTTTACTTCCACATCTATGAGAACATAATGGTGAGGTCTAAAGGCCTATTTTTGGAGTGTAAAAGGAATATCTATATGTACATATATACATATACATGTGTATGGTAGAATTTACATGGATGCACATTAGCATTGCCCATAGAGTTCTGACAAAACCTCATCTTAAATCTTTGGTCTATTAGAACACATATCTTATATTCTTCTTTTTGTCATTGTATATTCTTTTAAAAATGGAAGAGGAAAGAAAAGAAAGATCCTTGAATACCTCCTATGTCCCAGGTACCTACAAATATCCAACGTATTTTATACAATTATAAGGATTAATAAACAATAGATCAACTGGGTGGTGGTGGTGCATGCCTTTAATCCCAGTACTCAGGAGGCAGAGGCAGTGGATCTCTGTGAGTTCAAGGCCAGCCTGGCCTACAGATTAAGTTCCAGGACAACCAGGGCTACAGAGAGAAACTCTGTCTCAAAAAACAAAAACAAAAAATAATAGCTCATTATAAACTGCTCAGCTTATCACAATTACAAGATAATATATAGCATAATGTAATGTTCAATTGGAATTTAAACGTTTTTGTTTGGGATTTGGGAATTTTTATTTGTTTGGGGTTTTGTCTGTTTATTTTGTTTGTTTGGGGGGGTCTTTAGACAGGATCTCACTATGTATCTCTGATTGTCCTGGAGCTCACTCTGTAGACCAGGCTGGCCTCAAACCCACAGAGATCCACATGCTTCTGCCTCCCAAGTGCTGGGATTAAAGGAGTGCACCACTATGCCCAGCTTTCGTTTTTTTTGTTTTGTTTTGTTTTGTTTTTTAAACAGGGTCTCACTATGTACCCAGGTTGGCCTCAAACTCATGTCCTTCTTGCCTTAGCCTTTTAACCAGAAGTCACAGGTATATACCACTATACCCAGATAAAATGAAAATATATTTCAAAGGACCTCCCAAATGATGTCCTTTTAACTAAAGCTCCGAACAATTAACAAAGAAATGACTTCATATCATTGTTCAATAAAACTGAAATTCTATCTTCTTTTTATTTTCATTTATTTATTTGGATGGGGAGTGGTTTTGAGACAGGATTTCTCTATGTAACAGTTCTGTCTGTCCTGAAACTCACTTTGTAGACCAGGCTGGCCTTGAACTCACAGAGATCCTCCTGCCTCTGCCTTTAATCCTCTGCTGGGATTAAAGGCATGTGCCACCACCACCTGGCCTATCTTTTTATGCACAAGGCCATTTAGAAAGTTGGAAAAGGGCCACACACTTAAAGCCCATCACTCCTGCCTGATGCTGTAGAGTCTTCTGTAGCTACCAAGGTGTTTTTCCTAGACAGTCAGGAGGTATAATTTAATCTCAAACTACAGCCTGGTAAAAGATTCTCTCTTCGCCTAGAACTCAGTTCTCTTTATCAGTTTTTCTTTTCTGAAAAACAAAAAACAAAACAAAAAAATTTATGTCCCTTTTTTAAGAATTAGTTGTTATGTCTCAAAAGAACTTATTTTAGAGTTCTTAGGTAATAAAAATCTATGGAGTCATCAAATAACAGGAGAAGATGGCGAATCGTCTAGCATTACAGAGATTATTGCTTTAATTGCTTTCATTCATTATTTTATTTTCCCCAAGATATCTTAAAAATTATTTTGGAATGTAATCATCCCAGCAGAATTATGGAATGGTGTCCACACCTGTGTTTGGCCCCTGCCAACCATTAATTAGTATTTAGATACTAATAATACCAATGTGTACCTAGAAAAACAGAAAAAGAATATTAAGGTCTGGTAGTATAGCTCTGTGGTGAAATACATTCTTAGCTTAGCATGCATACAGCCCTGGGTTCAATCTCCAATACAGGAGGAAAATGTTAAAATTAGTTTTAAAATAACAGAAAACTTGACTCTACATTTTTTAAGTGCCTAATGTCAAAAGATTTAACATGCATGGCAAAATAATGATCTATCTGGGAGAAACTATCTGTTGTTGACTTCTGTTTTCTGTCACTGCTACCTGCCCTTCGGTGGGGTGCCGGGGGTGTTAGTTACTATGGATACCCTCATTCTTGAAGCAGCTATTATTACCCCACCCCTTAAATACAACCAACAGAAGGACTGGATCAGACTCTTGGGCCTCAGATAATGCTCCCTTCGTGGAGAGGCAAAACATTGAGCTTTAAGCTTACTTCCAGGTGCCTTGTTTACTCCATAACTATATTCATTTGCCAAATATAACACATCCTGTTAATTTTTCCATAGCTACCCAACTTCTCATACCTAAAGTACCAAACTTGCTTTGTTTTCATCTGTGGTAATACTGAATATTTCAAGGTTCTCAAAATGCCATGGTATTTCCTGCCTGTCAGTTTAGGGGTGTGATTCCCCTCTGTGCCGCTGAAAAACCCAAATCAAGTTCAGAGAGGAAGCTCCATCCTGTACAAAGGGAGGCAACCGGTCACTTACAGGGAGAGAAAAGGTGGAAATCCTCAGCCTTAGCTTGGCTTATCCCCATGCTTATGACTTGACTAGAACAAGAGGGGAGTTTTGTCTTAATGTCCCATTCTGCTGTTGGGAGTTCAGATTTCAAAACTGGGGAGTTGGGGGTAGGGTTTGGGAGAATAAGCAAGAAAAAAAAGTGCTTCAAAATGCCCCTGCCCCCAGCCCCTTCACTGTTCATTCATTCCAGTGACTCAATAAATATCAATTTTCTCACTATTAATTTTGAAACATGACATTAGCAAAAGTAATAAATCTTTCCTGGGTAAAGTGGTCGTTATTTATGAAGAAATCACTGAAAGGGTAAAATTTTCCACAGCAAAGGAAAGCAACCCACAGGTAGCATTGGTTTGTTTATGCTCTCCAGTAAAAGAGTAAACTCCAACTCCCCAAATCTGTTTAACGTTTTCAGGGAAGGGGCATGTAATTAGTCTGAAAAGCTAGTTAGGTTGCATAGAGACTACCAAATGTACACCATAAATACAGCAGGAGCAAACATGTTAAATCACACTATTTAATTGGATTGCAAATATGATTTATAAATCAATCGACATACGGAATCTCGGGGGGAAAGTCAACAAATTTTCTAAATGAAACCCTGCAATAGGAATGCAGGAGAAACCCTGTTTTTGAAAACGGCTTTGCCTAAATATTTCATAAATAAGACTTTAGCCCTTCAGCCGCCTTTTCACAAAGATCTTCCAAGAAAGCAATACAAATTCTTTTCTCTGAAAGGTTGTTGTACCAACCAGCTACCTTCATCTTATTTTTGGAAATGAGATTAGCTGATACAGAGTAAAACAGACAGAGTTGGTTTTCTTCGTTGAGTTGTCTCAGGAAAAAAGACAGCTTTTATTTCATGAACACTAGAAGACATTTTCTAGAGGAGTACTGATGGTGTAATGTAGTTTGAGTTAGGTGGTCCCATGGCTGTGCTGGCAGTCTGTTGGAGGACAGGGACCTGCCTTAATCACCTTGTAGCCTCACAAAATGGGACACATCAGGGACATTTCATAAATGACTTACTGAAGACTTGTGAGCGCAAAAGATACGATTCTCTTGTTTTAAGGACAAAACAAAGAGCTACCCCACCCCACCCCCCTTTATCACAGAACGAGTATTTACTTCAAGCAAGCCAAATGAATAAAGCTATGGGCAAGAGTGAATAAAAGTTCCAGCCAGCCGTTTAACTATTTGATTTATGGTTGTTCCTTGTATGCCTCCCCCTCTAAGAAAATGGAAATGCATTAGTATCCAAACACTTGTGACCTTGAAAAAAAGAAGAAGGAGGAGGAGGAAGAGGAGGAGGAGGAGGAGGAGGAGGAGGAGAAGGAGAAGAAGAGGAGGAGGAGGAGGAGGAGGAGGAGGAGGAGGAGGAGGAGGAGGAGGAGGAAGAAACTGGTATGACAACTGTCTGGAAATTGGAAGTTAAAGACTACTTTTCAAATTCTGGGAATTAGCTACTCAATAGTTTCTTTCTTGAAGAAAATGTCAATAAGAGTCTAGTAGCAGGTTCTCTGTTCACGACCTGTCAGCCACTCCTCCGACCCACTTGGCCTTTCCTTTCTAATAACATGAGTTTACCCTAGCTTTATGATAAAGTATATTTGGCCATAAAAACAACTGTGTTTCACATATATTTACAATAGCAGTTTCATAGACAAAATACAAATTTGCGTCTGAAAATAAGCAGATGTTTTTGAGAAATTATTTCTCTGAGATTATCTTTCTAACTACTCTTCTTTCCTTCTTTGTTGTATAATGACCTAGTTAAACAAACCTGGTAAAATGAAATAACAGTCATACACACGGCTCAACATTCATCCAAGAGAACACTTTTAGTTACTCCATTACAGGCCCAAATGTCTCTAGATAGTGGGAAGCTAGTATCGTATTTAAATCTTTTCAAATTTTATGTTTCTAAATGTTATCAAAATTGATATAGCCTTACACTGATTTATTTAATTTTATTTTGTATTCTATTGGCATACAACAATAATTATATGTATTTATCAGATACAGTGTAATGCTTCAGTACATGTATACATTGTACAATGATCAAATCATTTAGCATGTCAATCACCTAAGTTAACATAAGATATTAAAAAAAACATTCAGAATCCTTTCATCTAGTGATCTAGATTTTACGGTCTTTTAAATGACCTTTTGTTGCTATTTCACATGACACATTTTACTGACATATAATTATAATTAAGTTGTCTAAAAATACTATTGGCTGAAAGCTAAACAAATTAGACCATGTATGTCATAAGTATGATGAATTTCAAAGACTACTGGAATTTGCCTAAAATTTCATTCTCTATAAAATTATAAATTAATTTAACAAAAACGCTAACTTTGTTTATTCACTCTGAAAAAAATTCAGTCAAACTTCATTTCTGTCTTCATGAAAATATTATGTTCAGGAAAATGGGTTTTAAATTTTTTATTTTACTTATTTGCTTAATTATCAAACAAAGTTTTTAAAATATTTCACTAGGAAATTATATACAAGATGATTCAGGTGTATCATCGTTTAAAATAATGCACAAATGAATACTTTATGAGAATCTTAGATTAAGCTGCATCTTTAAATTCAGCTGTTTTCACAACTCATTTAATTCTGAACTATTTTTAGTATATTTATAGACTATTCTTTATTTCTGGCATCTCAATTGTTAATGAATACTATATTAAATTTACTGTCTCTATTAACATATTCAACCTCAAAATAAAGATACTGGGACCCTGTAAATCTATCATTCATATTACTCTAGAGTAGCAGGTGAGCAGTATTTTTGTTCTGAGGAAACATGCCTATTTGGAGAAAACTTTTCAAAAACTATACATTTATTTATGAACTGTGTAAATAAAATCAATTATTAATTTACCAAATTCCATGTAAAAGGACAAATACGGTCCAACACCTATGTTTATCTATTTCATGTATTTTTTTCACTTGATCACGTTAAGTCCAGATTTTGTGCCTTCAATAAAAGTAAACCAAATATAAAGAACAAGAAAACATTGTTTCCCTTCACAAGTAGATGAGAGTAAGGATTTCCTGCCCAACAGTAAATGTAGTTGAAAAGTCTAAGATAAATAAATATTCTACCCTAGTCAACAAAGACTTCTGAATGGGACTCCAGTAAGAATTACAGTTCAACATTAATGTATAAGATAAATTTGAATATTCTAAACTAATTTTCAAACACAGTGAATAGGTGGATGTATGACTGAACTGTGCATACAGTTCTAATTCCTAGGGATCAGGTATCTTTGAAGCTTGAGCTGAAAATAGAAACTCTAGATCACGGTAACTAACCAATAGTATTGGCACTCAGTGCCAGCTTGTTCTGTGGTCATTTTACAGGTGTCTCCCAAGAAAACATACTCTGAGCTCTGAGTCTGAACTCTCCATCTCCCCCTGAATACCCCAAAAGGAAACTAGCATTAAAGAATAGCACGGTAATTAATTACAACTCCAAACGCCCAAATATTTCAGGCACATTTTTTTTTTTAGCTTTCCTTTGTCAAGGACTTTCAAGTTTTGTTGACCAGAGTGGCAACTGGTACCTGAGTTATCCTCAGAATATGCTGACAACATTTTGTACGGGGAGCGGTGACTTGTAAAATTAAAGTTAGCTTTTGAATAGAATATTACAAGATAATTACAACATAAGCAATTCCCATTCATATTAATTCTTATGAGTTTATGTGTAATTTTACATCAAGAAATCAATGTCTACCCTGAAGCGTTTGCCTCTTTAATGTATGTTTAGCCTTCATCATAATAGAGTATCCACTGATCTATGTTGTGCTTAGAAACTTTCTGTTTTGTGATTGTGCATCATTTAAATTATCTGCCTACATGGCAGTATGGGATAACATTTCAATTAAGAGTTCTTCAAATATTAATTTGACAGAAATATCCTTCTATTTGGGGTCCTGGTCTCTTAAGTATTATAACATTTAAAACAGGATTTATTTGGCCACCTTTTCCTTAAATTATTTGCTTTTATAAAACACAATTTAGTAATTTAAAATTCCTTGTAAATGAGTTTTAAGGAAACATCAAATTACTTGAAATGGTATTTATTTTAAATAAACTGTCAGTTTAGCTTTAAAGCATATTATAAATTAGCCATTTTTCTACGCCAGCTTTCCTGACAGATACGTCGTTCAAGGGAGGGGTGGGAAATGAAAGTAGCTATGAAGGTTTTTGGATGGGGAAACTACTTTTTTGTAAAGGGTGCTGTTCATGGATTGCGTGTGGGAATTGGAGCTTATTTTGAACTCTAGACTTCACAGTGTGATTCCAAAAAGCAGTGAGCTTCAGAAGGCTCTGACTGAGCTCCTGTTCGACGCTCACTGGTGTTATTGTTGTTCTGTGTACACTTCCTACTGTTTGTCACAAATGCTTGGTGGAAGGTTTCTTACTATGGATTTTCTAAACAATGCATGTTATGAATATCACTTGCTTTCAAAAGTCAATCTCCAACTGCCATTTATAACCACAGGGGATATTTAATGAATGTTTTCTAAGAGCCATGTCGGTGTACTAACTCTTTGGTCTCTGGGACTATTATTTCCTTATGTTGAAAATAAAGAAACCGAGGCTCTAAATGGGTCAACAGCTTGTTTTTTTTTTTTTTTTTAAAAAAAAAAAAAAAAAGCGGCGGTACCAAAGCACCAGGCTTCTAACCATTGTGCACCACGGCCTCTCTGTGAGCTGATTGTTCCAGGCAGGTCTTTGAGAAAGAAAATGGTGAGTTTGCTTGTGATACCTCACGGGCATTCTTTACAGCGGAACCAGACTGAGCAAAGCATCACTCCTTCCCTGCTGTTTTTGGTTCTGCTTGCCAGGGAATAGCCAGCTACTAATGCATTCCGACAACATTGAGAGGGACTAGGAAATAGAAATGTAATTTGTAAGAAAAAAAAAAAATGATGGTCAGGGTGTCCCCCAATGGATAAGAATAATAAGTTCCAATAAATAGTATAACTGATTTTGACAAGAAATGAAGTTGTAAGGCTTTAAGATAAGTACTTTGTCGCTTTGGAGAGGTAGAGTCTACTCCGTAAATTCTGGCCTTAAGTCCGCACTTGAGTTTCGAACTGTTCCTTCTAGCATAGTGACGAATTTGGACTCACACTTTTGTGTGGCAGCTGCTTAGTTCTTCTTGGAGGGGGGGGGGGGGAGAGAAACACGAGTGTTTTAAATTTTCCTTCAGAGAGTAGAGGGAGGGCCAGAGGGAGGGAAAGGAAAATTAAACGGTCCACAGCCAGTCCGTATAATTTGAGGTTTTCTCACTAACCTCCCTTGGGAAATTACGATGTGACCTTTAATCGGGAAATGGTAACTTTATTACGTTTATCTGGTTGCCCCTCTTCCATTACCGCCGGACAAGCTGGTCTCTGGAAGCCGGAGCAGGGGACTGTCTGCGTACAGGGCCCCGCAGCCTCCCACAAGCCTTAGGACTCGGACTTTGCGGTGTCCAGGCTGCAGCCGGCTAACCCGGCGCTGCTCTGAACCCCAAGGCCCGGCCATCCCGAAGCTCGGCCTTGGCTTGCCAGAGACCGGCTAGGTGTGGTGGGAGGGCTGGGGGCCACACGTGCAGCGGGATGCCAGGCTTTTGCTCAGCCTTCAGCCCAGATCTAGTCAAGCTGGGATTCATCCCCTTGCTCCAGTGGGTCGCTAGCCCTGGTGTCTCTCGGTCGGGGCTCAGAAAGGCTCTGCGCCCGTCCTCCATCTCCCAATCCCCGGCCCCAGGAGGCCCGCCGCCGCCGAGCCAAGCCCTCTCCTCCTCACCTGGCCGTACTTGGCCTCCTGCTCCAAGGCCCCCTTCTCCAGTCCGTTCACTGCGTGCGGGGCGGCGGCCGGGAAGTTGTTGCGGCCCAGGCTGCTCCACTCCTCCACCTTGGGGCTGTGGTAGGGGGAGCTGTCGCTCACTCCTGGGAAGGTGGAAGAGAGTTGTCAAGCTCAACCCGCGCGCCCCCTCCTGAGACAAGACCCAAATCCCTAACCACAAACCTCCCGGGCTAAGACCTGGGGTCAACTCTCCTGCGCTAGGCCGCCTACGCCTACCAGCCGCTGGACCAAAGCTTAGACTCCTCCGTTGTCAGCCTAGGGCCTGGAGAAGTTTTGATGGCCCGAAAGTAGGCCTCTGAGTTAAGTTTCACCCACGCCTGACGGAATTTTGTTTTGTTTTTGTTTTGTTTAAAACCAGCGTTAGATTTCCTTTCTTCCTTTTTGATCTCTTAGGGGACGGATTGAAAGAGACGAGAATTTTTTCCAAATGGAAGGAAGACCCCAGAGCTGTGAAGCTGGATATTTGTGCATCACCTCTGTGCTTACTGAAGGAGAGCTGCGAAGACCTGACATTGAGGAGGACTGATGAGGAAGAGAGGGGTACAGACTTAAGTGTGTCTTGCTCACAGACAGCCTGAAAAACGCCCACTGCACAGTGGGGTTATCTGACAGTTATGTCAATAAGAACGAACAAAAGACCTGCAAAGTCCTTTGCAAACAAATAACTAAATGATGCCCACAATACACATGCAAAATATACGTGCGCAGATTCCACATTGCATGTTAATGGGACTTCCCTACATTCTCTGCCTCTGCCTGCTAAATGAGTACATTTATATGCATTTTTTAAAAATGAAGCCTGGAAATACCGTGGGTGTCAATGGTAGAAGGTTTTTTTTTTTTAAGTATCAAAAAGAGAAAAATAAAGTATTAAGAGAATGAAAGTAGAATTCAATGTTAAGAAAAGGAGTAAAGCCATGTGCCTATCTTTCTGTTCTTAAAGGAGATATAAACAAAAAACATTATAGAGTAAGGTGATGGTCATAATATCTACAATTATGCATATCGAAGAAAGATGTTTGCAGGCTGCCATGCATCTGTTTTGTCTCTTGGTCTTGTGTCCAGAGGTTCGTCAGTGTCATTTCAACTAGATTTTAAAAACTTCTGTCTGATACAGGTCCTTCAGAGAGCGGTCATTTGGAGAAATTACCTTTTCATATGCACAAGTTTGTCAGAAATCTGGTTGTTTAAAGGCGACATCACAATAGATAACAATGTCCCTCCTGTGATCCAATGCTTTCCTACCTGACACTTGGTCTGACTGCAAGATTCCCCAGAGAAGAAACGACGTCTTTTCATCTGTCAGGCTATTTTCACTATGCCTCCCCCTCCAAAGAAATCGATTGTGTTCTCATTTTTTGCAGCAGGAAGCCAGGGCTGGTTCAGGCCTGATGGCCTTTGCCTTCCCAGACAAAAGGCAGTCGGTGGGCACAAGCCCGAAGTTATCTTAAGAAACTGAGATCCCCCTGTGAGCCCCCATTTCTGCTGATCTCACACGTTCCCACGAACAGGGGCTTCCTTTAAATGTCAGTGAGGTCAGTTTATCCTATAAATCAAGGACAGCATCTCCAACCAAGGCTCCAACTAGTTCCAAATAACTCAAAATTTTACTCTTGTCGATTCCCAGTCAGAAAACAAGACGATGAGAAATCATGCACTGTGTTAATTACTTTAAAAGCCAATTGTACCAATGTGGTGGAAACTCAAAAAGCAAGAAATGGTTACAGGAAATAGTTTCCTCTTTCCTAATTATTTTTTTTCCTCTGCCTGTCTTAAACCTTATACTGAGAAATTAGGTAGTAAATTGAGCGGAGAAAAAAAAATTAACTTTCTTTTTCTCCCTACACCAAGAAAGAAGTTAATGTCTTTTAAATTTTATTTTTTAACAGTACAATAAAGGAAAACAAACTCAAGCCTCCTGGGGGAGCCGGGTCGTAGGGTGCGGAGTTTCGGGGGATCTTTCTGAGCAGACAGAAAAGACACCCAGGACAGCGCAAGGTTCGGGCTTGAAAACCTGCAGGAAGGGACCCGGCGGCCACTAGCATTTCCCAGTACCCGAGTACTCTGCAGAAAGAGGGAGCCTGGGGGGAATCAGAGATAGCAGCCGAAAAGACAACAGGGAATCACCAAGCAGTTGTCACCGTAACAACAGGGTTGATAATTAACGTCTGTTAAGGGTCCAGTGGGGGGAGAGAGAGAGAGAGAGAGAGAGAGAGAGAGAGAGAGAGAGAGAGAGAGAGGAGAGAGAGAGAGAGAGAGAGAGAGAGAGAGAGAACCCGGATCTCCGTTTCCGAGGAAAATGAAGTGAAGCATAAGAATGAAACCAATTAGGTGACATTTGAACTTCCTGCCTGAGCAAATTTGGCCCTGATTGCCAGAATCCGAGAATAATAATACAATTTCCACAGCAGCGTGCGGGACCCCGTAGCTGCTGCATCAGATCGGCAAGCAAGTTACCGGCGGTAGCATCTGCAGCCCGCGGGCAGGCCCAAGCCCGCTAGGGCCTCCCACTGCTCCCCAAGTCCGGCCGGCTGCGCTCTCCAGGCAGGCTCGCCCGGCTGAGGCCGCGGGTGCGCGAGAGGCGGGGGAGGGTGGAAAATGCGAACCATGTGTTGGGGATGGGGGGATGTTATGGGTCTGGTAGTTTGAGATGAGGCCGCAGACTCGTGTGTGTGTGTGTGTGTGTGTGTGTGTGTGTGTGTGTGTGTGTGTGTGTGTGTGTGTGTAGGAAACGGAGGAGGGGGCAAGAGTTTCAAGTTTAATGAGATCAGGACAACCCCTGGGAAGACTCCTTAGGTTTCCAAAAGAAAAAGCCACAGGTGGTGGGATCGACGCTCGCTAAGAACCCCAAGGTTCTGGGGTTCCCGGCAGCGCGCGGGAACCCTCTCCACTCAGCACCCCGCCTCCGAGCGAGCCCCTTACCTTGGTCGGTGATGGAGCGGATGCCCAGGATGTCCGTGACAGAGTGAGAGGAGGGCCAGGTGCGCGGCATGGCCACCGAGCCGGGGAGGGCCGGCACCCCAGGTGGTGTAGGCACCTTGGCCGCCGCCGCCGCGATGGGGCTGGGGTAGGAGTAGATGTGGTTGTAGGGCAGCGCGGGCCTGGGGCGCAGGCTGGTGCTGCTTGTACGAGTCGTAATGAGCCTGCTGGGCCAAGTTGCCGATCTTGTTGCGCAGAATCCGGCTGATGGAACTCACCGAAGGCACGTTGTACTTGTCGCACACGCCGTCCGCCAGCAGGCGGTCCCGGATCTCCCAAGCGAAGATGCCCGGGTCCCTCTGCTTGTAAGTCCGGATGTGTTTCACCACAGTGGGAGTGGTGACCCGGGGTTTGCTGCCCCCTGATGGCTCCGGGCAAAATCGAGCCCGTCTCGTTGTAGCGCGCCAGGATCTTGCTGACGCAGCCGTGCGAGACCCGTAGCTGGCGGCTGATGTCACAGGGTCGGATGCCCAGTTGGGCTAATTCCACGATGCGAAGCCGAATGGCGTTGGGCAGCGGCCTTCCGTTCACGAACACACCTCCCAGCTGGTTCACCTCCCCGAAGGCTGGCTCTGCAAAAGGAGCACAGAGCGCGCGACAACGCGCACCCGCTGCCTGGGACAGCCGCCTGCCGCCCGGCCTCCGCGAGCGAGCATCCGGGGACAGGGCTGTGACACTCTCAGAACTGTGGCTGTCCCGAAACTAGACGGCCCCCCCGCCCCGGCCTGGGCCCAAGGGCCCCAAACAAGCTGCGGCCAGACCTCGTTCCTGCTGTGCACGTTCCAGCTACTAACAAGTCCCAGGGCAGCTCGGGACACCCCAAAACTCTCCGAAGCAGGCGGGGACATCGGTCCTGACGCGCCAGCGCGCCCCTCACTGCCTGCTTGGCACCCAAACCCTCGGCCCCCGCTCCCCTCCACCGCCTTACCCCCTCCCCCCCAGCGCGGTTGCACAGAATCCGGGGAAAGCTGAGGGGTTGTTTTGTTTTTTTGTTCCGTTTTGTTTGCATGTGTAAGCACGTGAGCAACAAAACTTGGATTGACATTGGAGCTGTAGGTCTCGCCAGTGCCACGGCCCTCCTAAGACCAGAAAATGGCATCAGCTGCCACCCGGTAGCGGGAGCTCCCACTGCACCCCTGTCGCCGCTGACCCTTGGCGCGTTCGCACAGCTCTTAGGGACGCGGTCTGAGTCAATAGAGCGCGGGTGCGCGCCCCAGCTCCCTCCCTCTCGCCCTCGCCTGCTCGCTCCCTCCCTCCTCGGTTCTGACAGCGTCCCCCCCGCCGCCACTCACCCATTGCTCCGAGCAGCACACCGACCCGGCCCCAGTTCCGCACTCCCAGAAAGAAACTTTTCTCTCGCTTTCACTAGGCCGACCTGTCGCGGCTCCAAGTCGCGGGTGCCTGGGCTTCTCCCCGGGAGGAGGCGACGAGAGTGCCAAAGGAAAGAGTAAAAGGAAGTCTGTGCCGGGCAGAAAGAGGCTTGAGTTCTGCATTTCAATCTAAGCAGCAACGTGGGCTGGGCTGAGCAGGGCCGGGCGGCTCAGTCTATCGCTCACTTGTGACACACCCCAAAAGAGGTGGGCCCGCGGGCAGTCTGCGTTGTAATTGGTGCAGGCCGGTGAGTGGCAGCTCAGTTCGGGGAAACTCCTTCCGCTGTCTGTTTCAGGCCGGCTCCGCACCTGGGTGACTACATACAATAAATATGAGTGTTTGACACCTTCCCCCAGGGGCGCCACAAACAGAGTGCAAAATCAAGCTGGTAAAAATGCTGAATAAGCGAATGGAAGCTTTGGTCTCAGTTTGAGTGACTTTAAGCGGGTAGGGGCCCGAGGACACCTCTTGGGGAAGAGATGGACTTCTCAGCATTGGAATTGGAGGTTAGGACTCTAAGGAAGCCAGCGGGCGCGACAGTTAAGGGAGCTCCGGGAGATGAGGATGACTGAGAACTACCTGCCATGCTGACCTTTGGGGACTGTCAGAAAGAGTTGCCCACAAATTCTACCTCCTTTCAGTCCACTCAGGATGGGGGGAGCTCGGAAGACAGGCCGATGGGAGAGACGGAGAGACCAGAGGTCCAGGGGAGAAGCTTGAGGTGTTAAGGACTAGGGGGCCGCCTGAGATGGTTAGCCCCCACCCCCACCCCCACCCCGCAGTGAGAGGCTAAACCTCAGCAGAGCAAGAAGCTGGCAGGGGACCGCCTGCTGTGTGGAGAATTTTAAAACCCCCGACTAAAGAGAGCGCAGGATCTCCACGGGGAAGGAGGGCAGATACCTAGAACGTAGATGGCAGAGGTCATCTCCCCACACTCCACCCCCCCCACACACACACACACCTGATTCACCCAGAACGCAGGGTCCTGGGTTCTCTGTTTTAGAATTTGCCAGGGATCTCAACACCGGTGAGCAACCTTGAAAGTTTTTTTTTTTTTAAATATGAAGGACAACCCCAAGAAGGTAGACACCTAGGCTGCATCTGAGCATCTGTATGTAATTCCCCGTGACTTCATTTTAGCTACCAGAGATCTTATGGTTCTGCCTACCTGTGGATTTTCACTTTCACTCACCCGAAGCCCAAAGAGGATAGAACGATTTGGGGCAAAGAAATGTATTTATTGACGAAGCCAAGATTGTGAAGAACGTGAATAAAATAAGGAAGAGAAACACTTTGAATGATTTGGGCGGATTTGTATTACACAGGAAAGAGAATGTTATTATTCCATCTCTATCACAACTGGTGGCTCTTGTTCACGCAAGATGGAGGACGGTGCTCCCATTCTCCCCAGGATTCAGGTCTGCACACAGGGAAAGCAAAGGAACCCCGACGGTTCACCACTGACAAGAATCCAAGAAATCTAGTAATCGCCTGCCTTGGAAGTGAACGCAGATCTTCAGGTGCCTGCTTCTGTGATGAGCATGCACTTTGAATTCAAACTACTGAGCTGTGAAGAATTTGAAAGATTACTTCAAATGTCTTGTATCATATCATCAGGAATCTTGAAAGGTTTCACAGACAGAAATACTTGAACATAGCCCCCAGTTTTTGTTGGTCGGTTTCAAATGTTTAAAGTCTTTGTAAAGCTTGACTTTGTGGTTTTATCTTTGTCTCCCTGCTCAATGCTTCTTGTGTGGCATGGTCTGAGGCTCTATAACACAGGGGGAGCCTCAGGGAGCCAAGCATCCCCCTCTGTGTTACACTATGAATGTCTTGAGACACCGAGACTGAGTAGAGCTCAGAACTTTGCCTGAGACTTGAGACTTGTGCAGAGGAAAGCTTATGTTCTGCACCTTGATGAGGAGCCTTTGCCCTCACACAAAACCCACGCGAGTAGTGTCCTCTGGGTGTGCTCTTTGCTCTGCTTTGGTGCACCCCTGGAGTAGTTCACACCCTTCTGAACTGGTAGGTAGGGGCAGCGTGTCCAGCCTTGTGGAGTGGCAAGATCTGGTATTTTAAAGAGAACCTAACTAACTTCATTAACCCAGAGTGATCCAGAGACCTGTGTGTCTAGCCTTCTGGCTTGGAAATTTAATACACAGCATCCTCTTACCCACTCCAATGCCTTAACTGTCGCACTTCTCCCTCGCTCTTGCACAGGACCACAGACATCAATAGACTTTCTGTCTGCTGGATCTGGCAGTTGGTGGCTCATGGTCTTAGCTGCTGTGGCTGCCCTGGGCATGTGCAGGTAGCATCTTCCTGGGCATAGGTCCTCACCTCAGTGTCCCTCGGGCCCTCCTAACAGCATTCTGGAGAGCACAGAATGAATCCATCTTGGATGCTTTGGGCCCCTCAGCACCTATGACAGACCCAAGCCGGTGCTTAGGGATTTTAGGAACTGGAGATGCAGGAACAGAGAAGAGACACGTCATCTCCAAGAAGGGGCACAGAGTGCCCTGGAGGCCAAGGAGCCTGTGATCCCTGGAGTCTTAGCAAAAGTGGGGAGGGAGGAGGTGGGAAAGGGAAAGGAATGCACAGATGGAAGGGAGAGGGGGAAAGATACTTAGTCCCAGTGAGCCTTGGTGGGCAGAGGGATGCAGGACTTCAAGAAAGTGCAAGGGTCACTGAGGGTCAGGGCCCCTGGTTACTGAGGTCTGGATCCAGGAGGTCATACAGGAATGGAGAGAATTTCTACTAAAAGGAGAAACTTAAGACCAAAACCAAAACATAGCCAGAAAGGCCTGCATCTGGCTCAGGCTGGAGAGAAGCTAAAAGCTAGGCGCTAAGGCCTCCTCTGGGGCGACCCCTTCTCTGGGTAAATATTTACTCAGTAGGAGACTGGAAGCTGGAGAACTAGAGGGTGTGAAGGAGGAGGTTACGCCAGGATTCCACACACTTGGCACTGGGCAGCCTCCTGTGGGAGTCAAACTCGGAGATGCAGGGGCAGCTAGGCCCTCACACGGCTGCGCTGAGGAGCTTTATGCCGGGGGCTTCTCCTCCTCTGCTGAATTCAACCCTGCCCCCAACGACCCAGGCTAGACGCTTGTAAAGTCTTCATAAATCTGTCAGTGGGTCCCTGTGTCACGGGCCCCGCCACCTGTGGTGCGTCGCGTCCCTTTAGGCACTAGCGAGGTCTGAGAGATGCGCAGGAAGTGGAATCTAACTCTTCCCAAGGCCGCGCACAATGCATCGCAGGGCGGCGGCACTCCAGGCTGTGAGCGACTCCCGGAGCCATCATTTGATCTCAGCCAGTCCTTAAGGACAGCTTCGGTGCGCCTGCAGGTCCGTGATGACCGCGGAAGGGAAGGCAGGGCGAGAGGGAGACGCGTGGACGGAAGGGAGTCTTGCTCTATCGCAGCTGCCGTGAACTCAGGAGGTAGGGGAGAATACTTGGGAACCGAACTCCGCAACTTGTCCCCTGCTTGGAGCAGACTGAGTCAAGCAAGGCCCAGGCCACTATGCCCCGCTGAGGATCGTTGGCAGCCAGAGTCAAGCTCCGGGACGTGGAATTTCAGAGTCAGTGAGTTCCTGGGAAACTTGCCGGCCACGGTTGGGCCTCGAGTCGGGTTCCTGTACAGCATGGCGGTGCTAGTTAAGTGCGCACGCCTTGCGCTTGACTTAGAAAAAGCAATTAGGATCTGGGCGCTCAATTAGGGCCCAGCCAGGCAGGGTCTGAGCTCCTTCACCCACTGCCCTTCCCCGCCAATGTCGGGGTAAACGGCGGGCGCGCCCCGCGCCCATGGCCAGGCAAGGTCCACCCGAGAAGGCTCGCCCAACAAATTTGTATCCCGAGCCGCCAGTGGCGGCGGCAGCTAGAGTTAACAACCACTGAGGTCTGGGGACAGGGCCAGCCTGCAGGGGTCCTCAGCTAGGCGGAGGGTAGGGTAGGATGGGTGGTGCAGGAGGGGCGCGCACACTGACCTGCTGGCCTTGGCTCGCGGGCGACGCTGCAGGACGCACCAGCGCAGCCAGAAGCTGCAGGGGACCCCAAGTGGAGTCCGAGGACTCCCCGAGCGAGCGTTGCTTCCTGGCTGTTTGGAACCTCGCGTACGGAGACCCTTTCCTCCTCCGTAGCAGGTAAGGTTGCAGGAGGGCGGGCAAGAGCTGGGAAGATGCTCCCGGTGCGCAGGGGCTGGACGGTCGCGGGGAACCGGGGCTGGAGGCGGCAGGGTCCGGCGAGCGCTCAGCGCCGGCTCTCTCCTTCCCAGGCCAGGGGAGGGAGGGGCCTGTTGCGGCCTGAAACCCACTCTTCATTCTCCGCCTGCCTGTTTCCGATCAGCCGGGGTTGGTTTTTCTGTTTGCTCACTCCTTCTATTACAATAAAAACAATCGACATTTCTTTTCAGTTTCCCCATATTAGCGTCACTCAGTAATTGTTCTCCACCTCCAGCCCCCCTCCCGTGGTGAAGGCGAGTGGGATTGCTGGGGTTCTCGTACTGGAAAGTTTCCGAGTACATAAGCAAATCTTCCCTAAAGACTTTAAAGTGAAAATAAATAACGGGCCGGGAAATTGCTGTGACCCCCAACATCACTTTCCGAACGCAAATTACACCCATTTTTCAGTTTTCAACAGTGGAATTGCTTTCAGAAGGACGGCTCTGAGCCTCCTGTGGTACGATTGCGTTTGTTTATTAAAGCCTCAAATGAAAGGGAAACATATTTTTGTTCAAGGAGCAAAACTCTCGTGTCTGAGCGACAGCAAGTGCAATCACGAATCAGGCCTCTTCTGAGGGATAGAGACTGGGAAGAGTCGGGGAGGGGCAGGCTGACCCTGTAGCTGTCAAAAGAGGTCCTCGCTTTGCCATGGTGGCAGTTTTAGTAACGATTTACGGCGGCGGCGGCGAGGACGCAGGCCACGGGTCGCTCAACGACCTTGAGCTTTTGACTTCGAAAATTACAGCTGGTGGCGGGAGGGGGCGGTCGCTGCGAGGGGAGCAAAAATGCTCCTTTATCACAGTTGTTTGTGAACCTCCCCTCGGGAGTTTGTGCTTGGGCAGTGGGACAGCCTCCCGATTGGCCTAAAGCTTTCTGGAAAAGATAAAGGAGAACCAGGCCGCGCCTCTAGTCCTGGCTTCGGGACAGCACTTGCGGGTGGGGTGCGGGTTACCCATCCTAGGTCAGGCTCCACACAGCGTTATTTGGTGATCAGGGTTGCTTGCACGTTAAGGGGTCTAGAGAGCGCGCTTCCTCTCCTTAGGGCCGCAGCCCTTAGACCCCTTGGATGGGCGTGGACTGCTGAACTGGGGGACAAACCTCTTTAGACCCGATTTAAGTACGGCACTTGAAGGTTCTGAATCAGCCTGCAAGAAGTATCTTGTCAGTCACTAGCATCTTCGTTGATGCAGCGACGTGGGGATCAATCACTGTGCGTGCCTCCCGACAGCTGGTGACGGGATGTTGTCCTCGCACCTAGACACTGGGTATGGAGGTTGGACCTCTCGGGTCCAGCACTCTCTGGGCTCTCTCATCCAGCAGCCCTGTGTGAAACACGAAGCGTTAAAGTGGTGGGGTGTTGTCCCCTTATCCCACCGAAATAAAGGTAGGAGGCTGGGGTGGTGAGGCAGAAAGGGAATTATGGAAATTTTCTTAGATTTTTTTTTTTTTTTTTCAAATGTCTTTTAGTCTTCAGCCAGCGCTCTCTTCACCCAGGCGCCTCATCGCAGCGCCACCTACAGGCGCGGGCATCATGGCTCCAGCTCGGACAAGTCTGGGAAGGGCGTTCGAAAATCCGAAGACTTTTCAATTCACCCTGTCGTCTTAACTTTTTTTTTTTTTGCCGGATTCCAAGCAGCACGCCATGCTCCATCACGCGCCTGAGGCGTTAAACCCAAGCACTGCTCTACTGCCTGATAGAGAGCAGAAACTCCTGTCTCCCACACTCCCTTGCGGGATCTTGGTTTTGCGGCCCTCAGGGACCCCTCGGGATCAGTGATTTGTTGTTATCCTTGCCCCACGGGCTGGGGAAGCTAGAGACTGAAAAGAAGCGCTTCTGCTACGGGAAAGGGAGAGCGTGGTGGATATATTCTTTGCTAGCTCGTCCCACTGTTCAGTGAGAGCCCAGGAAGTCAAACACAATAACCTTCCTAGGCGGCAAGGCTCTTGTCTCCACTTTACAACAGGTAAAACACGGGCATAGGTTAAATGGGAACACCTAAGACATTTCAATGAGGTACCGGCGGCGCGCATCAAGCAGGAGTTAAGTCAGAAGCTCGCTAGGCCCCTGCTATACATTCTCTCCGTTTCTCCAGTCTTCAGGAATAGCTTGGCACTAAAGGCTCCGGAGAAGACTCCATACTGCAGGTGTCTACAAGGAAAGCGGACATTCCCCAGCCTCCCCCACATCTTAGAAAAGGGAACCTCCTCTAAGTCAAACACAGTCTCTGTCAAAGAGGACCTGCTTCCGAGGACACCTCCGGATGAAGAGAATGCCAACTGAACAGGTTCCTGTTGACCAGAAGAGAGTGGGAAACCGAACTTGGACCCCCGCTGCTTGCTCTGTCCCTTCCTAGGACCACCTAAGCCTGAGCAGGGAGGCAGAGCACGCTGAGAAGGGGGCCTTGCATCTTCCAGCCACGCCCAGCCTCCTAGCAAAAAGAGGGCCAAGGAAGGACCAGAAGAAATTTTGCTCTTTCAGCTCCATTTGCTTTGCAGCTGCCAGGGCGGGTGCACGCGGCCGGGCTCTTGTGCTCTCGTCAACCCAAGCACGGGAAATACTCACCTTCGCTTTTCTGGGGATGTGTACTGGCGTATCCCTGTGCGTGCGTCCTTGAAAGATCACTATCATGGGAACCAAACCAGAAGGCGCCCAGAACAATAAAATTAGAACCCGTTATTAACATAGCTGGTGAATCCAAGTGACCCGAAAGTGAACGTGGTAGAGGTAGCTGCGCTTTTCTCTGCAGAGCCCCTGAAGCGGCCCCCTTTCCTTCCCCGAAGATGCGAAGATGCGTCGGGAATCCCTTTCAAGTCCTTCCCTATTTACACTTCACGTTTAATGACAAAATTACTCTAGTGAGCTCTGGAAGAGGTGGCAACCAAGGGAAGAGAAAGCTTCGATTTGGTCCCTCCAGGCAAGGATCTTTACTGGCTTGGGAAACTTGCTTTAACTGTGGACCACGGAGAATTCGTTTTTGTTTGTTTGGTTGGTTGGTTGGTTGGTTGGTTGGTTGGTTGGTTGGTTGGTTTGGTTTGGTTTGGTTTGGTTTTTTGTCGTCGTCCCCAAGTGGGGGGATGAACGAAGTCACTTCCCAATCGGCTGGACTATGGGAATTTCAAACTGGTGTTTTCAACTGAAATTCCCTTCCAGACTAGGGTGTCACAGCCGCATCTTGGCATAGGTCACCAGAGCTCTGCAGGCAGGAAGCAGCATTTCAACTGCGTTTGACCCTCCTGAAACTTCTCCAGCCAGGTCCCAATAAGCGTCTTTTTTGTTCCCTGGCCTTGACTCTAACTGGAGATTGGGCGGAGGCAGGTAGGATCTGCAGACTGTCTGCCTCAAGAAACTCCATTCTACGAAACCAGAGAAAACTTCTTCCTTGCTTCTTCCAACGCCGCCGGTCTAATAATTCCACCCAAGCGGTGCCTGTTAAGGAGCTGAACCCCCCCCCCCACCGCCCCCCAAGCAGGTTCCAGCAGTGGAGACATAAACCCACCCCAAAAGGGGGTCTCTAGGAAAATCGCTGAAGGACACACACACACACACACACACACACACACACACACACACACACACACAGCAGTTTTCAATAGAAACACAGAAGCTTAAAGAAAACACACAAAACACCCCACGAGTCTAACTCTTCCTTTATTAAACTAAGATGTATATAATACAGTATAATATCATTGCAGAATAAACGAATTTCCACACCAGGCACAGCTGTTTTAAGGGTGGAGTTGGGGGAGATTGCTGACATTACACGATTTACCTTTTCAACAACAAAACGCAGGGAAATTAGTATAAATTAGCTCACTTTTTTTTTAATTCTCTTGCAGTGCTGAGGGTTGAACACATGATGGCCAAGAAGCATTCTACCATGAGCCCATTTTGCCTAAATTCTGTTTTAGTTGAAAACCAAACAATAATGTTTGCTTTTCTCCTCTGCACAGACACAAGCATTGCTTCCTTAAAAAAAAAAAAAAAAAGACTATATAGTGAAACAATTTACACACCTAATAAAACTACCTGTCCATTTTTAAACAGATACACAGACGTTTAAGGGCATATCTTAGTCATGTAGCATTTTGAGAAAGCATTTAATGTAAAAAGCCTCATAAGTGAGGAGGATGAGCACAGAACACAAAAAGTAAAAGAGGGGTTTCTTGAGGGAGAATTTAGAAAAGAGTGGGGGTGTTAAACAATAGTAACAGCTCTTATAGCTCTTTGCATTTTTGTCCTAATTCTTATTAATGTCTGCCTTACAGGGGCGTTAGATATTAGAGTGCTGCTGTGTGGTTCCTGTTGCTGCTCTATCTTCAGACTAGAAGTTTAATGATTGAGGGAGACAGGGTTCTGATGACTGGAGATTAGCACCCAAAAGGATGAGCCAGTGTCCTGCATATACTACAGCTGTACCAGTACCGCCAATCTGGACAGAGACTCTCTGGGTGGACCTAGAGGGCTGGGGGAAGAAGGCTAGCACTGTTTCCTGCAGGATCAAGACAGTAGCCCAAGGTCCTGGCTAAAGGGTGAGCCACTATTCAGTGGGCTAGAAAGCCAAGGTCGCAGCTACAGAGGACTTTTTAAAAGCCCCCTGGCACCTCTTGCAGCACCGGAGGTGTGAATCTGATGTTCTGGCGAGCTGACAACACAAATTCCCTTAGCTGTTTTTATTGCCGGAGCGATTCCTATCCAGTTCCTTTGGGATTGCCTTCTGCCCCAACACATGGTTCTGTTCTTAGAGACACCCTTTCACTAGGGGGAGAAATAATGATCCCATTACTGGATGTTTTTAAAAAAAATGTTCATAATGTCAGTTTAAGGCTAAAAATGTATAAAACCCTGAAAGTCAGGAAATAGAAAAAAAAAATCAAGATTCTGTTAGTTGGGTTAAATCACCCTGGCTTCATTTACAAATCTTTCCAGCAACCAGGACTGCCACCACTGCCACCCATGGGCTGAAAAGAAAAGCCTGCCAGCCTACTAGACCGGGCAGGTTCCTTTTGCATCGTAAATGCATCCAAGCCAGTAGATTTAAGCATCGCTTGCTGGATAAAAGCATCACGTTGTATGTATTGGCAAATAGGTTTAAGGCTAAGGAGAGAAAATTAGCTTGTAATTCACACACACACACACACACACACACACACACACACACACACACACACAGACATCAATTCGAAAAGGGCAGACACATGCTGCAAATACTCACAGACTTCCCAGATGGCTCAATACTAAAGACAACAAGCTTTGTTGTCCAAAATTGGTCCCACACATTTCTTCAACTCTGACACAAAACGAAGTCCTCAGGTGGGAACTGATGTAAGCAGGTACAATTTCCTTGTTTTTCACTTTCTTAGTTTTTTGTTTTAGAACAACAAGAAAAACATTCTGCCATCCATAGTTTCCCCCAATAGAAGAGGTTATAGTAGAGAGGCATGCTATTTATTAAAGCTCTGGACATTCCAATGTAGCTAAATTATTTAAAGAGTATGACCTCCACAATTAATCTCCCTTGGTCTCTTCATCCAATTCAAGGGTAGCTAAGAAGCCACCTTTCAGAATCAGACTTATTTGTAACACTTAGCGGTGAAACAAAATCATCTTAGGACTTGGTGTTTCTTCCACAACAGAAAGAAGAAAACAGGACAGAAAACACAGGGTTAACCTTGTAGTTTCCCTGTAAGATGAGCCATGGCTTCTGGCCACAACATGCATATGATCAGTGTGTTTCATCATGGAACCACTAAGGCACATGAATGTTTGGGGGATAAAGGTATTAGGTGCATAGGAGACACCATTATTTCTATTAGAGCAAATTAGTCTCCTTGAGGAAAATGTACCCCTAGGGTAAAAGCAATAACGTTGAATTCTGCAGAAGGAATGAATAACACACACGTGGATGACACTATGTAAAACTTGTACTTTCCCTTCTTCTGGGAAAGCTCCTAGTGTCAATAAAACCCGAAGGCATATGCAGTTTGCACATGTCACCGGAACCCAAAATATAATTTGAAATTTCATAACTCTATCACCGAGCTGTCAAAAAAATTACAAACAAATGTAAGGCATTCTGGAGACATACTCCTCATCATTTATTTAAACCTTAGTTAACTTTTCATCCAGGAAAGCAAATGAGAACACATGAGGAAACAGTATCTCATGAACATTTTTATAGTTTTTGTTTTGTTTTGTTTTTTAAGAAGGACAGAATATAAGCAGGTGAAAAGTGTGCCTTGATGTACTTTACAATCCTTTTAAACCTGAAAAGTGATTTAGGAGTCTACTTAGGTACTATCCATCTCCTCCCTAGAATCTGGTAAAAGGGACAATCAGAAAAGTGAATCCAAGTGCATACTTTCTGAAGAGTCAAACCTTGGAAATAAAATGTTTATGTAGAACTTCCTAGAGATCACTTGTGATCTCTTCGTATGACCATAGTAAAGCATTAGTGTGGGGAGTCTGAGAGGTCTTTCTTGAATAGAGAAATTTATTCTGAGAAGGATGCTGAGGGAGGAAAAGAGGTCTATTTTCTGTACAAATTAAAAAAAAAAAAAGACCTTTTCTCCCTCACATCATCCCCTCCAAGAATCTAGAAAAAGTAAAATGGATGCTTGGATTAACAGCAGAAAGGTATGTAAACAACATAAGTTAAATTACTCTGCTACCACTAAAGGATGTATTATTGCCAATAAGTTTATACATTCATGTGGATCTCAATAAATAAATGTAATCATCTCTGATGTAAGGGCAATTTGTCATCTTATCCCTGAGGTTTACCCATTGTGAGAACTTTCCTCAAATGCCCTAAGCTTAAAGGTCTGACTTTAAAATCCCTGCACTTTTTTTTTCAGTGCTAGAGATCAAATGTAGGGTCTCACACATAATAGTCAAGAGCTCTACCACTGAGCAACATCTCCAGCCTCTAGTTTGTTTTTAAGCCTGCCAAAGATATCATACTCAGTCCAGAGGTTATTGGTCCACAGCCTTCCTCCCCTCCCCACTCCTGGAAGTCAACAATAACCTGAAGACACACAATAACACTTCTTGATGCAAGGCAACATTGTGCACGTGTGTTATAACATGACGACTCAAAAGTACCTACCAACTGCAGGGGGGCAGGGAGGGCGGTGGGCAAGTTTGCTTTTTCTAAGGCTTCCTCCTATATATCCCTCCTTCCTTAGCTCCCTCTGTCTTTTTCTGTGAGATGCTGTCTTCCTCCGCCAAGCACAAGCACATGCACACACACCATTCAGTGGAAGAAAGAAGAGTCTTGTACAAAGTTTTGACTTTTTAAGTTGTTCTTTTCTGGTTTAAAATTCCATGAAATCCCCAAAATATTTCAAGGCACACCAGGAAACCAAGCATAACATTATCAAGATGAGTTCCAGTGAGGTCATAAAGCAGTTCCCTTTTTTCATTTAGATGCCTAAACCACCATAAATGCATATATGCTGGGATCTGTCTTGAAGCCTATATTATAAACAACCCATGAAAAGTGTATCCAGACCTTTACATGTTAGAGGGAAATTAACACACAGCTAGCACAAGGTCAGCCTGACCATCCTGTACTTGCTCACAGATCCCTTTGCCCTAAAAGCAGGTAAATTGGCCTAGCTTTACATGGAGCATTCACAGACCATGAGCTTCGTTCAGCCAAGCCAAAGTGGAGCATGAGAAGCCCTTGGTGTTCTCTGGCTGGGTCTCTGATCTGTGGCTTCAGTCCACAGGTGCGCTGAGCTGAACCACAAACAGTGGCTTTGACAAAGCCTGGTTTAGTTTCTCTCCTGTGGGTCTCTTGGTATATTGGTTTGAATTCTTTTACGCGGTGGAGTCCAGAGATCTCATCTCAGCCAGGGCAGTTGCCTTCCTCTCCAATCATGAATGAGAGTGGGGGGATGGCTAGCTCTTCATTGATCTCTCAATTCCTCTATGTCCAATTGGATTGTTAAACAACTCACTCTTCAGGCCACATGACAAACAACCTGTGGCCATTTGCTCCTTAGACTTACAACACAAATGGCCTTAACAACTCTTAAAGATGATGCACATATCTCCCAACGAGAAAAAACGCTCATCTAAATTGGAGTCGGGCCATGTTCCACAAATGGATGGCTGAACCTAAAACATAACTGTCATTAACATCCCCATAGTCATATTTACGGGGAAGAACTGCATGTAAATCTCATTGTTTATTTGTAGACATGAAGGTCAGGGTGTCAAATTGCAGACCTTGGGTCCTCAGTCAAAGGCTGCTGTGTGTAGCCTCTTCGAGTTCCCTTCTCCACTTATAGGAAGGAACAAAATAAAATGTTTTGTGGAAGTTTATATTGAAATGAGGTCAGGTAAACTAATGACTGCTTGGTATTTTATGGCAAGTTTTATAACCTTGGAGTTGCTATAACTTTCAAACGATCATCAATAAAGTTTTATTGCGAAAGGGTCGCCATGTGTCTGAATGCTTTTGCACATAGTAAAGGCAGACTGCCCCATTGGCTTAGCTCACCGGCTCCTTTTCACCCCAGCCATAAAGTCCTCTTCTTTTTTTATTGAAGGTTGAAAAGTCTTCAGTTCTGCTGCTTTCATCAGGTCAGGTTGGCAATGCAGAAACTTGGTGGAAATTATTTAATCACAGTTAAATAGTTGTATACAAGCAAAATTTTAAAAATATATAATAAGATTGATATATAGAGAGATAGATTTTAAATTGGCTTTTCTTGTTGTTTGAGAAAGGGTCTCACCATCTAGTCCTGGTTAACCTCACCAGGTAGGGGTTAGGGGGCTGCCAGAGCTCCTGGACAGCCCCCTGCCTCCCCAGTACTGGGATTACAGGTGTGTGCCATCAAAGCCCACTTCAAAAAATGAGATCACTTTAATAAAATAAATGACAGTCTTGAGGGGAAGCTGACAGTTTATTGCAGAAGCATGTGTTTGAATGGTGTGTCATATACATGAGGTCTGTAAATAATTGTGTTCTTAAAAGGATGATCATGGTCTCAAAGACAAACTACAGTATTTTGGGCTCCTCACGACATCAGAGAACCTTAACAATTTTGGAGGACTCCCAGTGTTTCTCTACTTGAATTTACTTAAAGGAGGTGGAGGCGGCGGGGGGGGGGGGGGGGGCATTGGTTAGGAGCCGTTTAATGTTGGCTTGGGCTCTGGTTTGTCAAGTTGCTTCCTAACACATTCTGAGAAAGACTTTCCAGGGTTGAACCAAAGGCTGTAGGGATTCCACAGAGCAAGTCCTCAGGCTCAGGTTCCCCTCAGAAGCCCCAGGTGCTCTGTTATCTGTCAAATCACTGTGTTATCAAATCAGTGTGGAAAGGAAGAATCCTAGAATAATGGATGAAGCCAAAGAACAGATAGTATCTTTAGAACCCGTGTGTGTGTGTGTGTGTGTGTGTGTGTGTGTGTGTGTGTGTGTGTGTGTGTGTTCAGAGTAGCAAACGAAGGGGGAGAGGGAGCTGGAGATAGGCGGGAATGCATTTTTGCCATCTTGGAGTTTGGTCCTTGCCCAGGTAGGAAGGACCTCTGCTTCAGACCTTTCCTTTCATCCAAACGCTATCCCTAGCCACCCCCACTTTGCAGCTGCTCTCCAGAAGAGCTTGGTGAATATCGCCCCCTCCCGGACTGCTGAAGGCTCCTCGGCACGCTGAATCTGCTCCTTCCGAAGTCACGCACGCACTCTGATTCAGCGCCCACTGATCATCCCCTTCTGTGAATCTCAGTCCTTGGACCTGGGTCCCTGGCCCGGGTCCCTGAGACTGGCCTGCAGCGTCCGGAGGATCAGAACCTCTCTCGGCCTGATGCTCCTGGATCGGTGCTGCAGCAGGAGGGATTCCCGCAGACCTCCCAGGCCTCAACACTCTCACCTTGGCGGTCTTTAAGTTTAGTGGCCGCCGGTGACAGGCCGTGGGCACTGGTTCTCAATTACCACTCTGGTCACTCGCCCGGTCCCTCCCGAACATTGGGATCGCGATACCATGAGCAGCAGTGCCCAACAGATGGCGCCCGGGACACCCGCGGCGGACGCATCTAGGCGAGGACGCGCAGGTGCGGGATGGAGGACCACCGAGTGACCTGTAGTCGCCGGATTCTGAGCTCGGCCACTTGTCATGCTCTACAGGCGGGCGCGGGCGAGCTGCGTCCCAGGCCCGGGATTGAGCTGCGGGTGGTTGGCAGAGGGAATGGGCTGTGGCGCCATCTCCCGAGGAAACGTGCTCCACCGCAGCTTCTAGGTAGCCTTAGCATCTTCGCCAAGAATTACCTAGTGTAATCTGTGTTAAACCAAACCGAAGGTCGAGGATGAGAGAAAGCGCCCATACCCGGGATAAGCTGCTGATACTCACCAAAGCCCCAGGCTCTAACGTTCCACGGGATGAAGGAGCAGAAGAAAAAAACAACTTTCTGGAAATTTAGGATCCTCCTCTCTCCCTCAAGGTTTCACAAAAGGAAATGCTCACTCCCCCTCCTAAGGCAAGTTCCAGGAGTAAAGGACAAGTGACTGATGTCTGCTTAGGTGAGCGGCACCTAGTTAGTCTCCACCGCTTGGAAGGGAGAAAGGTTTCTCTGTTCGTTTGGGCGAAAACGGTTTGATTTTTTTTTTTTTTTGATCATTGTTTTTAAACAATAAGTTGAGTCAGGGCGAGGGAGGATAAAATCTCTAGCCTCCTCAGAAATACAGAAAGCACAGTTTTCAGAATTATGTACTTGCTACTAATTACAGCGTGATCCCTGCTCACAGACCCTTCGTTCCCAGTGTCGTTTTTCCCCTTTGGCTTCCACATTGCCTCATTTTGAGAAGTTGAGCTTCTGTTAAAGATTACTGTTCTTCTGGATGGAACAATGGCAGAGTCGGGGAGTCAATTTCCTCCTGAGCACCGCTGGCCTCTCTATGTCCATGTTATTAAAATCAGCTGAAACTGGCCGGAAAGGTAGAATCTCCAGGTGGAACGCAAGAGCTCCCCTGTCCGTTTGTCTGGGTAATGCTCTTGTTAAAATTAGTCTTTCATTCTACCCTGGCCTGAGAAGGCCTTGCTGGAATCCTAAATGACTCTTAAAGGCCCATGTACGGGGAGGCTTGGTCTCCAGCTTCTCAGTAGTGAGAAACAGTGGCAACTCTAAGGGGGTGGGGGCTTTCGGAAGTTCTAGGTCTTTGAAGGGATGCTCTTGGAGGGAATTCTGAGACCTTGTCTCTTCCTCTCTCACCCTCTTCTACTTTCTAGCTATTAGGTGAACAGCTGCACTCCACCATGACATCTTCACTATGGTCCGCTGCCAATTGCCCACGCAGAACTGTGAGCAAAACTAAACCTCCTTCATTATAAGCTGACTCTCTCGGGTATGTGTTTAAGTGAGAGATGGCTGAGTACCCTTTTAAGGCTCCTCCGGTCCAAATATCCATTTTCATTAGTCCAGAAAGACACACTCATATACGCACAGTACTTTTATTAATACCCTGAAGTGTGCCAGGAACTGTGTTGGGTGTTGGAGAATACAGTGACAAAGAAGGAAAATATGGCTTCATGAACAAGCTGGGCCAGGTGGCTAATATAGTATTGGCCTTCATGGGGCTGGTGAGATGGCTCTGTAGGTAAGAGCAGAGGCCATCAAGCCTGATGGCCTGAGTTCAATTCCCAGGACCCAAACAGTAGAAGGAGAGAAGCAGACCCCACAAACCGTCCTTAGTCCTCTGTAAGTCAAGGAGAAGGAAGTCAAGGACACACACGATGAAAGTGATTCTCCAGCAGGGCACAAACCTACCTTTTAGATTCTCCAACCAAGTGCTTAGGGAACTAGCTGTCGTTTGGTTGACTCACCACACACAGTATAGTCTTTCCTTCTAGCGCCAGTAAGACATCAAAAAGCTGTGTAACTTCCTGCCATGGACAAGGGGACGCCCTGGGACTGAAGTGATAGTGTACTGGTTAAGAGCACTTGCTTTTGCAGTGGACCCAGGTTCCATTCTCAGTACCCACATGGTGGCTCACAACCTTCCATGACTCCATTTCCAGGGGACCCAACACCCTCTTCTGGCTTCCCAGGCACTGCATGTATGTGGTGCACAGCCACACATGCACACAAAACACCCACACACACACCCCCACACACAGATGTGCATAAACAGTGACAGGCAGAGCAAACATTGTGCACACTCACAACCAGTCAGTTGTGACTCTCTGCCTATACCTCTGCTTTCTTTCCTTCTTAAAGAACAGTGTCCTCATTTACACGGTATAAATCTTTCGATGGCCAAAGGGCAGTCGTGAGGGAAAGCCCTGAACCACAGTTTTCAACCCTCCCTCCGAGCTCTCCCACAGAAGCTGAAGGCTGTGGTGGGTTTGGCTCCAGGCATCATTTTTTTAATCTTTCCCTGCCACTTTTTCAGAGACCTCGCTTCCTGCCTCAGTGGAAGCCACAAACCACAGACTCTTGCAAGGTCAATAAATTTAATTTCCTTTTTCGATAAGACCGCTAGAATGAGGAAATCCTTACATCATGTTTGTACCGTTTGCAGTCTACTAGAACTCATTTGCATACATCCTTTCTTTCACTAATCTCGGTGAACTTCAATAGTCTGCATATGGAGATTATGAATCACAGAGAGAGACTTACTCAGAGTAGAAGGGAGGGAGCAACGTTGGTATAATTTCCTCATACATCGTAGAACATTTGACAGTTTTTTTAATGGCAGTCTTAGGCATATTTAGTCTGGGTGATATAATGAATTGAACAGCTCATTCATTTACTCTTTGAAATAGGTTTTTCTTTTAAGTGTAGTCTGTGTCTTAGGATCTGGGCTTAGTACCAGAGATACAAAGATAGGTAAGCCATTGCCCTGAGGACGTTCAGAGTTGAGTGAGGGACGGGACATATAAATACACAGTAACATTAAGATAATAGTGTTGAAGGCTAGAGAGATGAGTCAGCAGTTAAGAGCACTGGCTGCCCTCCCAGAGGACCCAGGTTCAGTTCCCAGAACCCACATGACAGTTCACAACCATCTGGAATTACAGTACCAGGGGATCCCACACCCTTTTCTGGCCTCTTTGGGCATCAGCCATGAACATGATGCACAGACATACATTCAGACAAAACACTCATGCATACAAAATAAATTAATAAGTAAATTTAAAAAAACTTTAAAGATGATAGATTTACACACAAAACACTGTAGACTGCAAGAGAATATCAAAGGGTATCTTAGGTGGATGAGAGCCATTGACAAGTTTTCACAATTTATGAAAACCATGATAAAAGAAAAAATTGAGCTGAGCACTCAAGAGGCAGAGGTATGAAGGTTGTCACAAGTTCAAAGTCACCCTAGTTTATGTGGAAGACACTGTGTCAAACAAATGAACAAATTAATAATAATGTTGATGGATAAAGAACAAACACATGGAAAATTGAAATAGTATAATATTAATACACAAAAAATACCCTAGTAGGCCAAGATAGTTGACCACAAAGAACATTATAACATAGGATAAATGTAAAATTCTGTACTCAGATACAAAATAAATGCACCCACTGAATGAAAATCCTGTCAGGGATAGTAGCATAGATAAAAGGCTTACAGTTGATGCAGGTCCAACACAAGCTTAGAGAGTTATAACCTTTTTCGTGCTAACAGAAAGGGTGTTCAATACAAAGGTGATTATTGTCCCCCTCTAGAGTGGAAACAAGTCTCATTTCTCCATTACTCCACTGAAAGGTTGACAGTGGGAGGAGTTGTACAAAGAGGAGTCACAATAATGGTAAAGGACCCCCAGCTAGAAAATAAGAACGATTTACAGAGGCGAAACTGTTTATAAAAACTAGAAATTCGGAGAGTATGGCATCATTCTCCCCCAGATATTTGAAGATGTTTCATGTAGAGACCAAGGGATACGGCAAGGTTTCATCAGTTTATAACCCAGAGACAAATGGAGCAATTCCTAATGCAGTTAGCTATGCTTCCCTGGCAGACTCCAAGCTCCTGCAATAGCTAGAACTGGTGTTACTAAGTAATATTAGTATCTTCCTCACGAAAGGCAGTCCAATTTCTGTGGTAAAAATGAATCAAGGAACATGGCTGTAAAGGACCAATCAGAGGCTCAACTGCAAAAGGGTAGAGTTGGACGACAATGAAACCAACTAATTTGGCTATTAATTAGAAATATTAATATAAACAGATATATGATTCAGATTTTTATTTCCGACCTTTTGTTCACCTGTTTGACAAGGAACTTTTAATATCCTTAAAGATATTTCTTCCAGAAAGACTCTTTACTACCGAGGTAAGTTGGCCTTAACGACTCTTAGATGGAATTCTAATTCCACATGAACTGTTGGACACCATCCCTCATACACAGGGATGTAAGAGGAATGTAAGAAAGTGTAGATCGGATCTTATTTGATCTTAGCCACAAAGAGGACTGAAATTCAGTCATTTGTAGAAATTAATGAAACTAGGGGAAATCTTGTTGAATGAAGTAAGTCAGCCACAGACAGGCTGTCGCATATTTTCTCTCATGCAGAAATCTTTTAAAACGTGATTATCTAAGAGAAGATGGACCATAGGACTGAGTGGGGGAGATGGGAGGGGACAGGAGATGGAGACACATTATCAATGCACGATATATGCATGTATGGAAAGTCACTATAACACACACGAATTTGTACAATTTGTATGTGCCAATAAAACATTTTGTCACTCATAAGATAGAAAATACTGAGATTCATTAATATAATTAGTAGATTAATTATGCAATCTGTTTTTCAAGGAGGTGGTTGAAAATTCTCTAATTCCTCAAATTGTTCCTCAAAGGATTTTTAAGGAAGAGAATATTTAGAGCTATGTATAGTGACTCACACTTTTGATCCCGGCATTTGGGAGGCTGAGACTGGAGGATTGATTGCCATGAGTTTAAAAACCAGCTTGGCTACAATAGTCAATTCCAGGCCAGCCTGGAGTGTAGAGAAAGATTCTGTCTCAGAAAAGACCCAAACCAAAGTCCTCCTTCCCCACCCCTCTATTTAGTGACAAAAACACAAGGTTCCAAACTGGAGTTTTGAGTAACATAATTCCTTGGTGGGAACAGTAAACTATCTTCCTGAAAAAGAAGATCCACCCAGAAAATGTGAATGCTTAAGTTTACCCATAGATTTAATCAACATATTCTTTGCATATGTGTAAGATATAAGAAATGTTGATGTACAGTGGCTTACAAAACCCACCTAAGCTGGGTGGTGATGTCACACGCCTTTAATTTTAGCACTTGGGAGATAGAGGCAGGTGGATTTCTGAGTTCAAGCCCAGCCTGGTTTACAGAATGAGTTCCAGGACAGCCAGCCTACACAGAGAAATCCTGCCTATAAAAACAAACAAACAATTGTAAACAAACAAAATCCATCTAGAATGCCTACTTTCATTTGTACTTACATTTTCTTAAAATCCTGATTGTCCTTTGTCTTCCAACCACCTAACACATCCCTTAGGATTTCTGTGTTTTCATGTTCAAGTATATGATTTTACTTACATAGTGTTCAGAGAAGCAAGCCATCATATGGCTAACATAGAAAGTTACAGAGTCTCTCTCTTGTGTTATTTTTCTTCTTGACTTCTCCTCTCCCATGTGGAACTTGCCTTGGTTTCCAAGAGTCACAAACATATACTTGTTCTTTATTTCCTTTGCAAATACCTAAGAAAGAGCTGTGTAAGAAAGCATACCCTTCTCATCTCTGGTGTTGGAAATACTTAGGGGTCAGAGTGAAGTGTGGGTGCACATGTGTGGCTCACATGTAAAGCAGGAGAGGTGTCTTCATATGCTTCACATGCCTTTCAGAAATAGTCCCATTTTCTGTGACAGAGGATGCCTTAAGGTTTCCATCAGTGGTTTGCCAGCAATAGCACACAAGGTGTTAAACTCCATCTTAATTTTTATGCATTGTTATGATCCAAGACGTGAATGTGCTCTCTTGACCTCAGATATCCATATGTTGTCTCTCCTAGTGAGGTTAAGAAATTAAAAACACAGGTTGTACAGATGACATCTGAGTCTACCTAAAACAGGTATACTTGAGGAAATTTCCAGTTGTCTAACAAACTAGCCTTAATTAGCCAGTTTTCTTATCTATGTAACCTCCATATTTCTAAGAGAAAAACACCGGTGAAGGGCAGGGAAACCTATTGGTTTAGATGCTGGTAAAGGAAGAAGGAATTCAAAATCAGGGCAAAGGAAATAGAGTACACAAAAAGAATTCTTGTTGTGAGGGGGTAATGTCTTTTCACAAAAGCAGCATGTAAACTAGAAAATAAAGACAGACAGATCTTGAAAATTAAAACATGAACTAGGCATGGTGGTGCACACCTTTAATGCCAGTACTTAGGAGGCAGAGGCAGGTGGATGTCTGTGAGTTTGAGTCTGGTTGATATAGAAAGTTCCAGGACAGCTATGGCTACATAAGAGACTTGTCTCAAAAACCAATAAATAAATAAATGTAAAAATTAAAGCATAGTCACATTCTTTTTGTTGTTGTTTTGGTTTTGATTTTTCAAGACAAGATGTCTTTGTATAGCCCTGGCTGTCCTGGAACTTGCTCTGAAGACCACGCTGGTCTCAACCAAGATATTCCTGCCTCTGCCTCCCAAGTGCCTGCACATAGCCATATTCTTACCAACAAGATAAATACTGACAAGCCCTAGTGGATATTCTTACAGATCATCCCCAACCCCTCGGTCTCCCTCTGAGGGTGTGTGTGTGTGTGTGTGTGTGTGTGTGTGTGTGTGTGTGTGTGTTTCATAAACGAAATCACACTGCATTTGCTTTTATAGTTAATAAACACTATATTTTCATATGAAGACACTTTCAAATTTTATATGAAACAACTGGATTAATTCAAGTTTCCAAGTGACTTCAAAATATCCTTCATAGGGACTAACCCTTTGACATCTGATTGAATCTGAATATACGAAGAAAATGTCATCCTCAGTCCTGACCCTTTTGCCACTTAAACAAGAGTGGTCTACTACTCAGTCTAAAGGAATGCCTTTAGTTTTCTTCCCTACTTCAATAAATCTTTCCAGGCCAAACAAAGAAGTCAAAGCTTCTTGTATCTCATATTCTGTCCATCTCGACTTGTTGCTGTAGCTGGGTTACTTTGAGCATAACATTTTCTTACTGCATTCATGCATACCAATATGTTGACCTGTTATGTGCCTTGAGTGCCTCTTTTAGCCCCCATACTTCATTGAAGTTTGACTAGGTACAAATTGCCTCAAAATAGTTTCCCCTCACAGCTTAGAATTCAATATTGGCCACCTTCTGGAGCTCCATGCTGCTGCTGCTAGCCTGTTCCTACCCAGCAACCTTAGAGCCACACAGACTTCCCTTGGGCTGGAGGGCTTCCATGGCTCTGCCTTCCCACAAGAGCTGTTGAGAAGGCTCAGATTTATCTAAAAGCACTGCTTTTCTTGGCTCCCAACTCCCTCACCTGTATCCTTCCCAGATAGATTTCCAATGTCCTTTGGAAGTTAGAAGTCACCTCGCTTACTCTATTTCTAACTAGGGAAAGTTCCATCCACCTCAGCTGTCCTGAACAAAGTTCTTTAAGCCCTGGGTTAAAATCCAGAGTGTTCTGGGGACTTTCTGCAGAGGTTAGCCTTTGCCTCTGGGGTTAGGGCTGCAGACATTTCTGTAAGTTTCCCCACTTACCATGCATTTCTATAGATTACTGGTTTATTGATGAACTTTAATCTTTTTTTTTATTGATAATGACTTGAAAGTCAATTTTAAAAAATCATTTCAAAGGGACCTTTGCAGACAATAATGAAAGTTCAGAGTGAATGTATATTGTCTGACATGAGACAGCTATGTCAAGGATGGGGACCTCAGGAGCGTGGGAATTAGCAAAACCTTTCCTTAGTCAGGTTTTGAAAGGCAGAGCCCTCCTCTGTCCAACTGGGAGAGCTGTGGTGGTTTGAGTAGGAATGGTCTCCCCATAGGTTCACATATTTAAAAGCATAGGGAGTGGCCCTTTGAAAAGATTAGGAGGTGTTGCCTTGTTGAAGGGGGTGGTGAGTTTTGAGGTTTCCAGAGGCCAAGTCAGGCCCAGTGTGTCTTTCTCTTTCTGCTGCCTGTGGATCCAGATATAGAACTCTCCAGCACCGTGTCTGCCTGCATGCCACCACGCTCCCCGCCATGACAATGGATTAAACCTCTGAAACTGTAAGCTAGCCCCAGTTAAATGCTTTCTTTTGTAAGAATTGCCACGGTCCTTGTGTCTCTTCGTAGCAATAGAACACTGACTAAGATGGAGTGGTTGACCATTTATACAAGAACTAGCAACAACAGCTTTCTTCTCCAGGATGAGAGCAGCCTGCGACTGCTCCCCTACAGAGCCATCCTACAAAGCCTAGCCAACCGCTCCCCTTGTATTGTACATAATAAACATTCCGAGGTTCTGAGTTGTTGCTGCGGCCGGTGCAACTCCATCAGAGTGGGCACATCCCACTTGGCCACAGCTTTTCTGTATCCATGAGTCTGTCATTTTATCTGTCCTTCACTCATCTCTACATTGCCCCAGTCAGATTTCCAGACCCAACCACACAGACCAAGACCGTGGGCATATGTTTGTAGAAATGTAAGGCCTTGGCAAATGACAAATATAAAACAACGTACATACATTCACACAGAATTATTTGCATGATCTTAAGGGTGAATCTTAACACTAGCTATACCATGGGGGTAGGAAAACGCTTGTGTTTAGTATTTCTTTTACAATAAGCCTAGTTTGGGACTGGGGAGATTGCTCAGCGGTTAAGAGCACTGGGTGCTTTTTCAGAAGACCCAGGTTCAATTCCAGTACTCTCCTGGCAGCTCGTAACCATCTGTAACTCCAGTTCCAGGAGATCTGATGCCCTCTTCTGGCCTCTGTGAGTACTGTGGCATGTGCTCGATAACACAGACAGACATGCAGGCAAAATAGCGACACGCAAAATAAAACGAATTTCTTAAAAAACAATAAGCATAGTTTGCTGTTGTAACTATAAAGAAAGTAAGATATATGTGTGTGTAGGAGTGTTTGTGGGCCAAATATATGCTTGCTTTTGAAGCTGGCCTCGAACTCACGGAGGTCCGCCTGGTTCTGCCTCCAGAGTGCTGAGATTAAAGGCGTGCGCCACCACCGCCCGGCGAAGTGTGTACTTTTAAAGGAACTGAATGATGGGCTCTGCTGTGTGCTGATAGAACGCAAAGGCGTAAACGCCACCATAAACGGAGGTTTTCAGCGGGTTTTATCACTATTCTCCATTTCCTTCAATGCCAAACCTTTACTAAGAATACAAAATGTTGAGACTGGAGAGATGGCTTAGTGGTTAAGATCAGCAGCTTCTCTTCCAGAAAAGACCTGGGTTCAATTCCCAGCACCCACATGGCAGCTATCCATGCAGGCAAAAATATCAATGTACATAATAAAAGCAAATGAATAAAATAAAATAAAAAAGAATACAAAATGTTTGCTGAGCACTTATGATGTGCAGAGCTGGGAGAGCTAACCCAAGGGGTCTGCCCCAGCTGAGACAGACATTTTGTGGGGACAGTAACAAAAGGCTGCCTCTGTATTAGATTCTCCAACGAGGGCCAATTTGCTTTTGTACTAGAGGCTCCCCAAGAGACCTGATAAATTCTGGGCCTTGTTCCAGGTATTCTAATCTCTGAAACTATAAATGTCACGTCACCCAATTTAATCGGATTCCAAAAGGGCTTCCTGGCACACAAATATGGGAACTACCGTGGCGGGTCAACTACAAAGACAAAACAGTTCATCGATCAAGGCTTCAGATGAAACTAAAATTTGCTATAAGAAAAATGTGATGAATCTAGTATTGCTTAAAAGTCTCTGAAGCAGCAGCAAATAATGACAGCGGTGAGTTCAGAGCCCCTTCCACGTGGACAGCTTCTTCCTGCTTGTGACTTCAAAGCAAGCGCCTCAGGTCCAGAGGGAGATGCTGCGCTCTGCTGAGGAGAGGTTTATGGGGCTGTTACGGCGCCTAGGATGTTCCTACTCTGCTCACCACTTGAATCTCCAGATTTCCAGAGCCGTAGAAACGGAAGACTGGATGGAGGCTTTTTGAAAGGAGCTTTGCTTTATCCTATCACACAAGTGATCAACGTCGCATCATTGGCGATGATTTTGAATTGGTGTCATGAATCCTACTTGCTGCACTTCACCCCCGGACAGATCTGCAAAAGTCCTTCCAAAATGTCCTAAGATGAGTCAAGAGTGGGTAGTTATGAGGCTAACTTAATAAACATCACAAAAGAACGTCTTGTGTGGTTTACACAGTGGTGATTAGTGAAGTACAAATAATCTCCCGCCGTTTAGAAGACGTTTTCTCCTGTTCTGATGGAGACTGGAAGACACCGACTCATTTGTGGAGGGTTTGAATTTCTTTACCTGTCCCCACAACCGTAACCTTGCAACCACACACAAACACCGTGTGGCGCCATGAGCGCCCAGACTTTTCAATCAACTCGTTCAAGCACAGCAACCATAAACTTAATGAAAGTCATCATAAAGAATCGTGCGTGAAACTTTCCTCCTCGTTTTCCGTGTTTCTATGTTCTTTCTTCATCCTAAAATAATCCATGTAACTAGAAAAACTGTTCCTCCTTCAAAAAATTTTATAAACTATTTTGTGTAACAGACAAAATTTTTGCTATGCTTTATTTAAGATGAAACTGTAATACACACCTATAGACTCATACTTCTATTGAAGACTTCAAATTTGTTCTTTTGTTAAGCAATTTACCATTTTCTTATTTTTGGTTCATCTTAAAGCAGTCTGAGATATTATCATTTCATTCTTACATATGCTAAAATACAAGCCACATGCAATGAAGTCACGTTACTATGATACCTAACCAAAATTTTCTTGGTATCTCCCGAAATCCAGGCAATGTTGTAAATATCCATTATTGTCTCAAAAGTATCTGTTAGAAATCAATATTTAAACACAAAATACACACATTATTTGGTGGCTGCGTCTTTCAAGTATCTTAATACTCTTTCCCCTCTTAAGCCATTGACTTACTGAAGATACCAAGTCAACTCTATTGTTGACTACTACAATAGTCTTTTAATCTACTAAATTTAGAGTAAAGGTACCTACTCTGACATCATAAGAGATGTCCTCTGAAGCAGGTTGAGCCTGTATTAGTAACACCTTATTGATGAGGGGGAAAAAGAGACATGTATCTTTGAGTGATACCTATGATCTGAAATGGAATCAAGTATGATTCGTTATTTAGTTACCTTTATACTAAATTTTCTTACCTTTTGGGGAATATGTGAAAGAAGAAGTATGTTGGAATGTGGTTTCAAAAAGTGTGTTTGTCTAATTTGTTTTGTAAATCGTTTGTTGGTAAGGCTTATTGTACTCTCAACATCAACAAGTGTGGGTCTGTCTCAATGTAATATTCTTAGCGCCTGGCAGAGCCTGGCACAGCTTAACGCTCACAGAATATCTGTTGAATGAATGAGTGAATAAATGAACATGTGTTGTGTTTCCCCAAAGTGTGACAAAGCCTTGGGTTTGAATAGCACCTCAGGCTTTACAGATCTCCTGTGTATAGGCTCTCATTTGATCATGCAACAACCACATAAGACAAACACTGTAATCTCCATTTAACAGACAAGCAAACAAGATGGAAGTCATTATTCAAGCATGTGTTAGGCATAAATAAAAGTGAGACTAGGTCCCGGGGTGTTTTCTTTTCATCAGCTGTCTGACTCTTTACACAACTTCATGCACTGTGTTAGGGCAGGCGCGCACAGTCCTTTATAACTTGCAAATTCCCTTAGATCATTTGATCTCTTTGGTAACCAATCAAATTAAGAGTAATCATCTCAATTTTATAGATAAAGAAACTAGACTTAAGCCCTATGATTATGAAGATACAAAGTCTAACAACACCAGATTTTTATTTCAAATTCTTTTGCTTTCTACCATACAGTTTTTTCCCCTATTCCAACTCTTTGTGTTCATGCTTTACTCCATAATGTAGATCCAGCCCTTTCGTCTTTCTCTCCTCCCTAAGTGTGCTCATGTCTAGCTAGGTAACTGTCACAGCTTGTAGACATGTTCATATTGTACTTTGCTCTCATTTGTCTCAGTCAGGACTAGTTCCTATCACTGCAGTTTCTCCTTCACCTCTTTCTGTTCACAGAAGTAGATGACGCCTACACACACAGCGTTGACTGGCCAAGCGCTTTGCTAATCTGTGTTTAGGATGCCTCTCTGCCTAACAGGAACCGAGGAGTGAATGAACTACAAACCTTGCTATTTGTCTGCTGCGAGTTATAATGCAGGTGAGTGGCTGTTTGAAAGGCTGATATAAAATAATTTTTTTATATTTTTTGAACCAAATAAGAAAATAGAAAAAAAGCTGTTAATCAATGGATTTCTTCAGTTTTATCGTGAACTCAGACCTCAGTGACAGGAAAACACAAGACTTGCATACCTACCCCCACCACACCTTTGGAAAGATACTTTGAAACATTTGGAAGATTTGTATTGGAGGAAGGATTGGCATGGCATGTGGGAACATTTTTATTATGCACATTCTTTTATGGGTTGTGGGTAGATATTTTCAATGTGCTGTTTTCCTAAGTTTTATGGAGTTCTTGGACCTTGTGGATATAAACATCTGGGAATAAATAGCTGGATGTAAAAAAAAAAAAACTATATGCTATTTTTCCTGAGGAGAATTACTTGTGTTATGTTAAAATATAATAAATTATCCACAATGGAACGAATAACTTGATAAGTATACTAACAGCACACAAGCCAAATAAATGAAAACATTTTTAAATGAGAGCCTTCTATTGACTGAATGTGAATGCCTCATTGTGCTTTATCGATTTATATGTGATCAGATCACCTAGATGCCGGTCTTCATGAATGCCCACAGGAGCCTTGTGAGGGAGACTGACAGAGAAGGATTGAAAAGGTTCTACCCCTGAGGTACTTCTAGAGTTAAGCTGAGATGGTAAATGAAATTTAACCTCATGGCAGTTACCTTTGGAGGGGAGAAAAATCAGTGTGTCCACAGTGAAGTCTTCTTTAAAAGTCTTCCTGGTTCTTTTCTTCCCAAGCCCTTGAAACTGTGATTAAATGACTCCTAGAGTATTTTCCAGTGCTGTGTCCTTTCCCTAGCCTTGCTTTTTTTCTATATCCGTATAGAAATGTAGCCATCTCTTATGTATGCTGCTGCAGAGCCCACATAGCCTATCAGTGTGTGTGTGTGTGTGTGTGTGTGTGTGTGTGTGTGTGTGTGTGTGTGTGTGTGTGTGTGTCTGCTCTGTTCAGCTGACCTCATTTCTATGCCCATTCTCATTGAGTACGGTATGGACAGTAATCCTTCTCTTCGGCTTCCTGGTAGGATATTCCCTCTGGCATGGCTTTACAAACTTTCCTGAGAAAAGCATTCCTCGTGGCTGCACTTTGTCTGAGACAGGCTTTGTGAAACCCATGAGTATGCATCTGGAAAGCAAGAGTTAACTCTGTCCTTGGTGGCTGCAGCCTTAACAGAACTGTCATCGTATAATAGACCCCAATATAACAGAAGCTCAGATACTCATGGGAGAGTTGGGAGTACGTTTTACACAGCTTTGATTTTACTCTGCTGATTGAAATTGATCCAAGCTGAGAAACGTAAGAGGTGACAGAGGAAGAGAAAAGAGGCAGAGGAAGTGAGAGCAAAGGAGGACAGGAACACATGTGCACGCTCAAAACCCTAATAAGATTGGGTGAGAGCCATTGAGTACCTGGCCCACTGCAATTGCAAAGTCTGCTTTCACCATCAGGAGTGGGGTTTGCCATCTGGAAGTGATTTCGTTCTGTGATTACCTTTGGACCGCAATGCTTGTTGGTTCTTTACTAACAAGCACAGACCCAGAGCAAGCCTTTCATGCTAACAAGCAAACAAGCCATCAGTCTGCAGATTCCAAAACCAGAGGCAGGAGGCGGATGTGAAGTGGGTCAAAATTCTGCAGCTTCTCAGGGGGAAAGAAGTTCAGAGGGGGGGGGGCTTTATCCTCCTAAACCCCTTTTCACAGCACATGGAAATGAACAATTATTCCATATATCATATGTCCACTCATTATGGAATGCAACTAGCACTGCCCTCAGGCAAGCCTCGAGACTCTTAAATCTGCTCATCTTCCACCAAAGCAGCTGGAGCCGCCAGTCCCAGTGAGAAAATCCAAGACCACAGTCCCTTTCTCTGTGCGGCCTTCCTCAGAATGGACCAAAGGGCCCAGGCAGCCCTGGCCATTCACATTCACAAAACATCCATTCAAAATGTGGACAAGAGCTGGAGACGAAGGGCTGTGATCCCAGCACTTGGAGGCCAAGCAGAAAGATTTTGAGACTGAGGCCAGCCTGGAAGACATAGTGAGACTGTGTAAGAAAAACAAAAAACAAAAACAAACAAACAAACAGTAGGTGGGAAAGAACTAAGATGCTATGGGAGAGGGTGGTTTTGTTTTTCCCCACGGTAGAATGTTTTATCCCTCAAAACTTCCCTTGATAATCTCTTTAAATTTTAAGTAAATGTTTAAATGCTTACAAAATAGGTTTTTGTCTCCTAAAATATTTGTCACATTTTAAGTACAAAATGAAACATACTGATTCAGATTTATGATCCACATTTAAATATGTCCCTGTATCTTACTCCTAGATGATCCCATCTGTACATCCTAATTAATCTACCACTCTTGGAATAGAAGCAACACAGCTATAAAACAAGAACTGAGGATCAGCAACACAAGATAAACTCTTTGCGTATTTTCACTTAAAAGGACAGAAACATATTCTGTAGACATTGAATTACGAAGTATAAGTCTAGTTTGTTTTCAAGATGAAGGCGTGTCCTTCAAGAACAATTAGTGAGTGACCCTATCAACTTTTGAGCATTTATTTGATGCTAAATATCTCTTGTTACAGTCAGATGTCTTATTCATTTATTTTTTATTATTAGGAGATTTTCTATTCATTTTACATACCAACCACAGATTCCCTTCTCCTCCCTTCTCCCCACACCCCCTCCAGCCTTCCTCCTAACCCATCCCCCATTCCCACCTCCTCCAAGGCAAGGTCTCCCATGGGGAGCCAGCAGAGCATGCATGGTACATTCAGTTGAGGCAGGTTCAAGTCCCTCCTCCCTGCACCATGGCTGTGCAAAATGTCTCACCATAGGCACTAGGCTCCAGGAAGTTGGCTCATGCACCAGGGACAGGTCCCGATCCCACTGCCTGGGGGCCCCCTAAACAGTTCAAGCTAAAAAACTGTCTCGCCTATCCAGAGGGCCTAGTCCAGTACCATGGGGGCTCCTCAGCTATTGGCCCACAGTTCATGCATTTCCACTAGTTTGGTTGGTCATCTCTGTACATTTTCCCATCATGATCTCAATGTCCCTTGCTCATAGAATCCCTCCTCTCTTATTGATTGGACTCCTGGAGCTCAGCCTGACACCCGGCCGTGGATCTCTGCATCTGCTTCACTGGATGAGGGCTCTATGATGACAGTTAGGGTATTCAGCCATCTGATCACCAAAATAGGCCACTTCAGGCACCCTCTCAACTATTGCCTATAGTCTAAGGAGGGGTTATCCTTGTGGATTCCTGGGAACTTCCCTAGCACTCTGTTTCTCCCTATTCCCATGATGTCTTCATGGTCAATTAGACAAAACAACAGCCTACAGAATGGGAAAAGACCTTCACCAACCCCACATCTGACAGAGGGCTGATGTCCAAAACATATAAAGACTTCAAGAAACTAGACATCAAAATACCTAACAATCCAATTAAAAAATGGGCTACAGAGCTAAACAGAAAATTCTCAAAAGAAGAATCTCAAATGGCTGAAAGACATTTAAGGAATTGCTCAACATCCTTAGTCATCAGGGAAATGCAAATCAAAATGACTCTGAGATACCATCTTATACCTGTCAGAATGGCTAAGATCAAAAACACTGAAGACAGTTTATGTTGGAGAGGATGTGGAGCAAGGGGAACACTCCTCCACTGTTGGTAGGAGTACAAATTTTTATAGCCACTTTGGAAATCAGTATGGCAATTTCTCAGAAAATTGGAAATCAATCTTCCTCAAGACCCAGCTATACCATTCTTGGGCATATATCCAAGGAATGCTCAATCATACCACAAGGACATCTGGTCAGATGTTTTAAAACACAACCTCATTCTAATAGTCCTGATTGTAGTTTTATTATTTTACTTACTTATTTTTTGGCTTTTTGAGATGGAGTTTTTATACTATAGCCCCTGCTGTCCTGGAACTCACTATGTAAAACAGGCTGGCCCTGAATTCACAGGAATCTGTCTACCTCTACCACCTGATTGTTGGGGTGGATTGTAGTTTTAAATGCAAAAGAAGAAAAGACTTTATTTTGTCTGATAGCACAGAATTTCCAAGTCTATGGAGTGAAACCGAGGGGTTGCTTGGAGATATCCTACAGTTGTTAACTAGTCACTTGTGAAGAGATCTAATATTTATTTATTTATTTATATAGTTAGTTAGTTAGTTAGTTAGTTAGTTAGTTAGTTAGTTAGTTAGTTAGTTAGTTTTTTGAGACAGGGCTTCCCTGTGTAGTCCTGGTTATCCTGGAACTCATCTCTGTAGACCAGGTTGGCCTTGAACTCAGAGATCCACCTACATCTGCCTCCTGAGTGCTGGGATTAAAGGTGTGTGCACCATCATCACCACCACTGTCCAACTGGGATCTGATTTTTAATGCAGTATAGATTATCTCCACCAATTCCCAGAGCACAGTTTTTTCAGGAGTGGAAATTTTAGACTTTCTAGATAAAGGATATATATCACTGAGTACTCAAGCATCCTGCCACTCACAGGCACTAAGCCACAGTATTGTCCTTATTCTAGAATGTTGTCTATCTTACTGTAGACACTAAGCTTCAGGTGCCTAAATATCCCTATTCTAGGCAGAGAACTTCACTAATGCCTACTCACATAACTGGGAACACTTACAGGCAGACACATGGGCCACCATCAATCAGACAGCTTCACCATAGCCACAGAAAAAGAAATATGTTATACACTTATTACCTTTAATATACTCCTAATATGGTCAAACTACTGTTTTGTACTACTGAAAGCTTAGGTAGCTATTTTACACACACACACACACAAACACAAACACACACATACACTGAGTAAATAAATAAACAAACAAACAAACAAACAAAAAGCCAGGATTGTTAGCATGCCTTGTAATATGTGTGCGTGCGTGCGTGCGTGCGTGCGTGCGTGCGTGCGTGCGTGTGTGTGTGTGTGTGTGTGTGTGTGTGTGTGTGTGTGTGAGATCAGGCAGATTCCCAGGGTACTCTGGCCAGGCAGCCTTGCCTAATTGAAAGTTCCAGACCAATGGAGACTGAAAAGTTGACTCAAAAATTAAGAGTGCATACTGCTTTGTAGAGGACATGAGTTTGGCCTCTAGCACCGACATGAGTTGGTGCACAATTGCCTGAAAAGAGACACAATGAAAAGGAATGATGTATTTCATCAGTAGCCCACAAGGACTTGAGGCCTAGCAACAGTCAGGAAAGTCAGTGTGGAAGTGGATCCTCCTTCAGCACTGAGATGTTTACAGGCCTGACGGTCTCCTTGACTTTATCCATGAAAGACTCTAAGCATGGGCAACTTGCTAAATGACCTCAGGATTTTTGACAATCAGAAATTAATATAATAACTTCTGTTTGTTTTTTTTTAAATCCAAATTGAATTTCAAGGTAGTTTTTTTTTCCCACATCATAGATAACTAATGTACTTGTGTAGGTTAAAAGAGGATTAAAGCCTGACCCTGGAATGACCTCAGTAATATCTGGCAAGAAGCTGAGCGAAATATGTCTTCCTTGGGCTCTTCCAGTTACTGGCCCCAATCTTGCTGGAGGTGGGTCATAGGCTCAGAAGCAGCCTAGTGTATCATTGTTAACATGGATTTCTCAGCTTTTTCCTACTCCACTAACCATACTGTGATTGCGTTAGTTAATCCAGGGGAAAGTAGAATATTCTACTAAATGTCAGTGAACAAAGAACTAGGTCTAAGACAGAGCCTATCTTCAAGAAATGGTGTACAGCTTCTGCTTTTAGGTGTGATGGCTGATCCATCAAATAACCACACATGTGAGTCATCCATCCAGAAGTCAAGTGGTCACATGCCTCTGCATGCTGTGGCAGGATCCTCAGACACCAACATAGACCCTGGCTGCAGCCAAGCCATGGACCCAGACATGGCCCTGGCCCCAGCTTGGGCCCCAATGATGCCACGGCTCCAGGTGGCAGTGCATGTCACTCAGGTCTATATGGGCCCAGCAGCCGCACAGCCCTTGGACACCAACATGGCTGCAGGTGGTGGCCCAGATCCTGGGCATCTGTGTGACTTTTGGTGGCAACAGGGGCCACAGACATCAGCACAGACTCAGGCTATGGTAGGACCATGGGCCCAGACATGGTCCTTAGCAACTGGCCTGGGGCCCAAATGTCATCATGGCCCTTGTTTGATTGCAGATCACCTAGATCAGCATGGCCCCAGTGGCAATGTGGCTCTCAAATGCCAACATGTCTTGTATAATATTAGAGGGACCAGTCTTAATATTATATATCCCAGGGGCTCAGGAGAGAGAACTACTAACGGTGAGGACTATTTTTAGGAAATAGAATCTCAGCACACCAAGCTCTATAGTCCACTTGCTTTAATTCCTCTGGCATAACATCCTTTATACCCAGCTTGAGTTCTGTTCTCATGTCTAGCTCCTTTCTTGGCTGAATTCTCTCTATATTTATCTACTGCTTCCTCTAAGTTCTATCTTAATTCTCTTGTCTTAACTCTGCCTCATCTAGGTCCTTTTCATCTTGTTCTTACCCAGCTAGTACTTCCCCATTGGACTCTTCCTCATCCTCCATCTCGTTCCTCTGGTACTCTCCTCTAGCCCTTCACTCTAGTTCTTCCCCATCTCAGTTTGTTCCTCTCAAGTTCTTACCCGTCTAGTTCTTCCATTCTCTTTTTTCTTCTCCGTCTCTCCGTGCCCTGGAAGTCCTGGTATACAAAGTCAGGCTTCCAGGGTCAAACGGAGGGGTGATAAGAATCACATAGGGAGGCAATAACCATTAATTATCATTTGCAACCCCAAAGGGAAGTGACCAACGGGGAAATGAATTAACTAAAGGCTGAATTCAGGTAATATCTAAGAAGAGGGATCTTATGTGCTCAACTATAGTCTTAAACGTGATTAGTAGAAAAATATTAAGAATCTATAAGTTGCTAGGTCAATGGGAGAAAATAAAACTGTCTTCTTTTTTTCCTGTGACTCCTATCTGTCCAAGCTATCTACCGTTTTTCTGCAGGGTGGGGGAAAGTGTGCTCAGTTGCTAGGTAACCTGTGTACGGCTAGATGCCTCTGGTGATAGTTAAAGGGAGATCTGGAACTGGAGGTAAGGTTTGGGAAAGGAGGAAGTAAGGCTTAATTGGCATATCTGCCAGGCCTTCTCAAATGGGTAGCCTGGATGCTTAAGTCTGTTCAATAAAGTACGGAGGTATCTCTGATAAGGTACTTTCCTCCATCTGGGGATGGACCTGGCTGGATGCTGCCAATGATGATAATTACAGGGAGGCCTGAACTGGGGTTCTGGCTGAGCATAGCTGTCAGCACAGAAAGTTATCTAAATATTCCTAGAAGTGGTTAGGTAAGAAGTTAGTGGTCTATAAAGTTAGTAAGGCTGTAAGAAAGGAGGGTCTGAGCTGAATTGTGTAAAGCTATTACTTAACGTCCACCTGACCTAGGTGGTGTCTTCTTGTGGAATTTACCTTAAATCAGGAGACTTGCATGTGGACTGTTATTACTGCTAGTCCTTGAAAGTGGCCAAGGGAGATATCTGATTCCAGAGAAAGCCTTTCCTGAGGCTGTTCTCCAAATACCTGGAATGAGTGTGTCCAGAGAGTGATCAGTCCACACTGTTAGCCCTTCTTGGGGAAAAGTCAATTGGGAAAACTATGAAGGCACACATGACTTTCATAACAGAATACAGCTGATATATAACAAGCCAAGTAACACCAAAAACTCCTTGGGATTTGGCTTCCTCTGGAGGAATTTCCTGATTCCTCCAGGTAGTGACTTTGCCATAACCAGCTGAGTTCTTATAATATATTCCTGCAGCCCGCAGCAAACATGTTCCCAGGTGGTAGCCCAGACCCCAGGCACCCACTCTGTCTTCAATGGTAACAGGAACTATGAACATGGCTACAGTAGAGCCACAGACCCAGACACGGCCCTGGGCCACAGTTTGGGTCCAGAGGATACCATGGCCCCAAGTGGCAGCTTGACTCTCAAAGACCAGCATGACCTCAGGTGTTGGCCCAGACTGCAGGCCTCTGCATGGCCCTTGGTGGCAACAGGAGCCACAGACATCAATCCAGAGCCCAGCCACAGTAAGGCCATGGACCCAGACATGGTCCCCAGCACAATCTGAGCCCAGACGTCACCATGGTCCTGAGTGGTAGCACAGGCCTCTTGGTCTCTGGTGGTAGGACATGTCTCTTAGATCATCATGGCCCCTGTGGGGGCACATCCTTCAGACAGTGACATGGTCACAGGTAGTGGCCCAGACTCTGGGTGTCTCCAGGGCCCTCGTGGTAACAGGAGCCACAGATATCAACACAGATCCCCATTGCTGAGTCAGGGCTACGGACCAAGACACGGCCCTTTCAGCAGCCTAGGCCTGGACATCACCATGACTACGGGTGGCAAACAGGCTACCTATGTCAGCCCGTTTCTCACCACCCTCACCTCTTCAGCTCCGTCTCTCTGCCTAGCACACAAATCATTCCACCTCTCTCTTTCCCATTGCCCCACCCTGTACTCACTTACCATAATGGTGCCCAACAGCCCAGTGCCAGGGCTCCTGGTTGATTTCTGCCCTGCTAGGACAAGAGGCCTGGAGTGGAGCTAGGTTGTCTTCTGCATGTCCCCACCTGGGCTTCAAAGCGCCAAACAGCTCGTGGCTTGGGGGCAGAGCAGTGGCTGAGACGTCCATTCTTAATGCATAGACGAACATCTTTAAAATGTCCTCTCACAGTGTCATCTATTGTCAGAGTCTCTTCACTACAGCATGCCACCAATTCCCTCAGCCTCTCAGTTCAGGACCCAGCTCTTGACTCCGCCACCCCATCTCTACTGTCCTTGTTCCTCTTTCCCGTGTACACTGTCTCACCCAGACCCACAGACCAACAGGCTAGAACTACAAATAGCACACAGGCTGTTTCGTGTGGCTTCATAATAACTAAAGAATTTTTGTACAGATCTGGTGCTATAGCTTGGTGGTGGTAAAGCCCTTCAGTGCAAAGTCCTGGTTTTGATCATTGGCATACCAAAAAAAAAACAAAAAAAACAAAAGATTTGACACAAAAATCCCAAATTAGGAGTCAACTTTGAAAACAGTTAGATCTGGCCACACTGAACCTATATTTTTCCCTGGTAACAGTGAGTGGGGTTGAGGTGAGTTTGGCCCTTTGACCTCTCTTTGGAGTCGAAGGTTTCAATCCTCCACTGCTTCCACACTGTCCCTTTAACCAGTGCGGTTCTTGTCCCCGGGTCCTTTGCCAGGACTTCGTCTGTGAGTTCTTTCTAGCCTCGGTCCTTGCGCCCCACGCTGTGCCCAAGTTGGAAGGGACAGAGTGTGCCAAGCAGACAGTGCCGGGATATTTTTAGAGGAGTTAAGTGGAGGGGGGAAAAGAGACAGCGGGGAGACGGGATCAAAACGGCTGTCGCTATCACATCTAGAATTGCCAGTCTGATAAAATTCATGAAGGAGAAGTATTAGTTCCTGCTCTTCTCCCTAGGAAGCTTACTTGCTGTGATTACAAAGCCTGAGTCACAGCAGCCTGGGCTGAGGCCAGAGTAGGAAAAGCAGCTGGGGACTTCTGTGCCCAAGTCAATACTGTTAAGGGGCCTGAGAGATGCTTGTGTGCCACAGAAGCCTGAAGGGTGCAGTCGGGGTGGTGAGGGGGGGCACTGGATCTGTGGAGTGTCCCGGCTCCCGCTGTTTTGAGAAGGAAACCCGGAATGAGCTGATGGGTTTGCTCTGGCAACAAGATGAGGCACCGACTTAGGAAAGGAAGACCAAGGTTTATTATGATTGGGTAAAACCCCCTAATTGCCACTTTGGAGAGAGCTCAGTTTTAATATTCGTATTCTGTAGCCAAGGGCCTCTCTTCCTACAAAAGCACTGCAGCTAATTAGTGGCTGGGCATCTCGGGAAGAAGCAGAGATTTGTTTTATTTTTAGTAAAAGCAGCTTGGAGCTTTCCTGACTTCTGCCTGTTTTCGTTTCTTCTGGCTACCAGTGGATGTAAAGGGAATGAGCAGGGCTGAACTGCTCACTGCCCATTAGCCTTTGCCAGGGGCCTGTTTTGTTCCTGGGGGGGGGGGGCGGGGAAGCATGACTTCTTCCTCTTTCCAGTTAGCCCCATCTAACAGACTCAACACAAGAGCCAGATTCCAATGACGGTCTCCATGAGAAACGCAGAGCTTTTTCCTTGGAGGAAAAAATACCAAGATGAACATGAGGAGCTGCATTTGTCCTTTTGAAGAGGGGCTGGAGGTGTAGGAAAGGCCGAGGCTCGCAGCTACTCCCTAGATGTCTTTACTTTGTCCCCACACTCATTGACCACATCCCGGACCCTGGGGAGCTCCCCTGCATGGACCGCCATCAATGTGCTCCGTGTCCTCTGGTTTCCCTTTGGGTTAGGTCAATGCAGTACTCTGGTAGGAGACTGGAGGAGTGGTGGTAGTATTCATGTCCTGGATTTCATGCAAGAGGTCCTCTTCAGAGCTGGGGATGTAACTCAGCTGCAGAATGCTTGTTCACCATGTCCCAGGTCCTGTGTTTGATTTCCTATACTGGGAAACAAGACCTACATGCTCAATGTAGATTCTAGTAGTCATCCATGTCTTCCCTCTTCTCCTTGGTTGGTACATAAATGGAGTTCTACTTGAATCAACCTCTCTACCTTGTGGATAGATAGATGATGATTAAACTTTGCTCAGATTATCCTAATTTGTGCCATCTGTTCCCTGCAAGGAAATGGATTCCTGTAAGAACCTTGACTGACATAGTGATGCCACCCACCATAACTAGGTGTTCTGGATCAAGGCTTCCTTTCCTCAGTGTAAGGAAGCATCAGCCAAGATGAATCCTGTGTGCAGAGAAGGGCCATTCTCTCACCAGCACCAGGGATGGTGGATCTCAGTGATAACTGGTAGAGTTGAGTGGCCCCAGGGCCCTTCTTGCAGGACATACCTTCTCTGGACTAAGTGAGAGCCATTTAAGGACTGTACAAGAAACCTTCTGATGTACAGACAAATGTTCCTTCCACAGTCTTAGTCCAAGGCCTATGCTGGCTTATATGGGCGACTAAGAGATTCAGACATGACTCAGTGTAGAGCCTTGAAAGGATGCATCCCGACTCTCACCTCTGCTTTCCCCCTTATCAAGCTAGAGGAAAGTCATCTTTTGGAACACATTTTCCTCCCTTAGGAATTTCAGACTGGGTCCTGTGTGCTTCCCAGTAAATCTCCAAAGACAAAGTTACATGTATATGGCCTTCCTCCTGGGTTCTTCATGTCCTGTTAAAGAAAGGATGGAGGTGAAAGAATGTGAAGTCACAACCATTCCCTCCGATCTTCTTCATTCTCTTCAATCATCTTTGACAGCTGCCAGTAGCTACTGCGTGGTTTGGTCCTGGAACTCTGCCTGGGGTGGTGGGGAAATGAAGAGCAAACACACATGCTCATGCACAGAAAAGCTGGGATCAGTTGGGCTATGCTCACTCTGGTGAAGTGACACCAACTACTACAGCAACCCAGATCCTCAGCGAGTGAGGTTCTTATCTATAAGAGGGTTAGCTCGGTGCAGTAGGAGGTCTCTGTAAGCAAGCAGTCTCAGGCTGTAAACAATCCAGACAGGAAGCTGAAGTGGTTAGTTTTTCACATACTGATCAATTGTTCATAAACACTTGTATTTGCACACACTGTTAACATTTGACCTTGGACCAGAGGAAGGCTTTGTTATCCCCATGGGTCTGAGGCATTGGGTCCTTGTCATGGCTGTGCCCTTGTCAACAATACATACCTACACAAGGCTTCCTCTGCTACCTGCAAGTAGCCTAGCCTCTGGCAAGCTTTTGGGACAACTGTAGAAAACAGATCAATTGAATCTGTAGGAAATGGATTGTGTTTAATTCACTCATTAAAATATTTTTTTGAAATTATAAAATAATTGCATCATCTCCATCTTTCTTTCCCTCTTTCTAAACCCTCCCACGTACCCCACCCTTTGCTCTCTTTCCTATTCATGCCCTCATTAATTGTTGTTAGATACATACCTGAGCACATACATACAACCTGCCCAGTCTGTAGAATGCTATCTGTTACACATTATCTCAAGGCTAACCACTCGGTATTGGATAACCAATGGGGAGCTCTTCCCCAGGGAAGACCATTTCTCCTGCTCTCAGCATTCCCTGGTTGCCTGTAGGTCTTTGTCTAGGGCTGAGGCCCTGTGAGATTTCCCCCTTCCATGTTATCATGTCCATTGGTGTTCAGGTCTTGTTAGGTAGCCATGTTGATGATACTTCACAGGTGTTGAAGGGATTCTGGCCAGCTCCAGCATGGTGAGCATGGCTCTGGCAGGCCTTGCCCTTCTCTCCCATTATTTCCTCTGCCTGGCGAAAAACTGTTAGATTACATTCCTAAAGCTAGCCACCAAGGTCTATCCCCTTATTTGGCCATTTCCTCCTCCTGAGGCTGACCACCAAGGTTCAGCTATCAAAGTATTAAAATCCAGCTATCAAAAGCCCCCTTTGGCTCTCCTGATTAACAAGCCCAATTAAAATTAATCACTTCATTCTAACACAGGGTTCCCCCTTTACTGTTATAAACTGCCATTTTCCTATGTGTCATGTCTGTCTCCTCTCTATCCAGAGGCGGTCCTTTGTCCCTCTGGGACAAATATCCTGCCCCTTCTCCCTTATTCCCTTCCCCTTCTCCCTAATCCTCTATCTCCTGTGTTTGTCTCTTATTTTTTACCCTCTGTCCGTCTCCCTTGTGCTGAGAACTTGACCTTGGAGGTCCTGGGCCGATACTTTTTCTTTCAGGTGTAGCGTCTCTAATATTTCTAGGAGACACAATCTCACAGCCAACTTCCCTTTCCTCTGGCTTTCTGGCCCCCTGTTCCTCAATGATCCCTGAGGATTTGATGCAGGTGTTGTAGATGTATCTGTTTCTACTGGGCACCACACAATCTCTTGTTCTCTACATTTTGATTGATTATAGTTTTCTGTAATGGTCTTGGTCTGTTCCAAAGAATATTTTCTTTGATGAGGGGTGAAAATGACACTTATCTGCAGGTTTAAGAATACATGTTCAGAAGGTAGTTAGGGATTGTGTTGGTTCAGTAAGCGGCAGTTATAGATTCTCTTCCAAGTTCTGTGACTTTACTAGCTTCAGGTAAGGTAGTTGGCTATGTTTCTCAGCTCTCTGGAAAGCTTTTATTTCAAGGGAGGAGACTTCTGAGGGTAATAGCAGATGGAACTGTGCTTCAAGGACAGAATATTTTAGTTAGTCATTTTGAGCTCATGTCTTCCTTTAAAGCATAGTTTAATATAATGTCCCACCCTCTGATGAGAAAGCTATTGTCATGGGGATGCTGTGACATAGGGCACCTTATGTTGGTTTCTACAAGGGTAGAAACATTAGTCTCTGTTTTCCTCCCATGAAGTACAACCACTCCTGGAAAGGGGCCTCTGGAGCACTCTCTACTAGATGTTAGTCTGTGGCTATTGAATGAATTGTTTGGGTTTTTCTCTGGGAAAGAGTTGCCCTCTCTCAGGCACTCTGCCCCTGAGCTTTTCTCCCCAGGATGGGCTCTGATCTCTCCTCTGTTCTGAGAAAAATCTGGGCAGCTTCCTCTCATCTTCTTGACATACATATACACATATTCACATGATGGCCATTTCAGTATCCTTGAAGTTCTTCTGTATAGAGAAAATTATTTTCTTCTTAGGTCAGCAAAAGTAACTCCAAAATACTGCAAAGAATAATGTACAAAGCTGCAGTAGATCAATGAAATCAAATTGAAAACCCAGATAGAAGTCCACATCACTATGGATACTTGATTTTTGACAAAGAAGTTGGAAATACACAGTGTAAAAAGGAGATCTTCTGCAAATGGTGGTAGTCAACATGGATGGCTACATGCAGGAGAATCCAAATAGATACATGTTTATCACCCTGCACAAAACTCAACTCTAAATGGGTCAAGGGCTTCAATAGGAAACCAGATATGCTGAACCTGATAGAAGAGAAAGTAGGAGATAGTCTTGAATTCATTGGCACAGGAAAAGACTGGAACACCAATAGCACAGGCACTATGATCAACAATTAGTAAATGGAATCTCATGAAACTTAAAAGCTTCTGTAAGGCAAAGGACACTACTACCTGGACAAAGTGGCAGTCTACAGAATGGGGGATTTCTTTTAACCAACTACACACCCATTAGATGGCTAATAGCTGAAATATATAAAGAACTCAGAAAACTAGATATCAAGAAAACAGAACCCAATTACAAATCTCTGTATTGATCTAAACAGAGAATTATCAATAGAGGAAACTCAAATGGCTAAGAAACACTCAAAGAAATATTCAACATCCTTAGCCATCAAAACCACTTTGAGATTTCATCTTATACCAGTAAGAATGACCCAAATCAATAACAAATGACAGCTAGTACTGGTCAGGATGTGGGTATAAGAGAGAACTCATCCATTGCTAGTGGGACTACAAACTTGTACAGTCACTATGGAAATCAGCACGGCAGTCCCTCAGGAAGCTGGGAATATCTACCTCAAGATTCAGCTATACAGCTGTTGGGCATATACTCAAAGGACTCCATATCCTACTATATAGACACCTATTCATCTATATTCATTGCTGCTCTATTCATAACAGCTAGGAAATTGGAAACAGCCTAGATGTCCACCAACAGATGAATAAAGAAAAGGTGACACATTGACACAATCAAAAATTATTCAGCTATTGAGAAAATGAAATCTTGAAATTCACAGGTAAATGGATGGAGTTAGAAAAAAATCATCATGAGTGAGGTAACCAAGATCCAAAAATATATGGTATGTATTCTCTTATATGTGAATGTTAGCTTTTAGGCCTTTGATAGGCACACTACAAGCCCTATAACCACAGAGGCTAGATGTAGAGTAAGAGACTAGGTGGAGGAAGGGAAGGCTGTCCCAAGGAAGGAGAGAGAGAATATGTAGTTATGGAGAGATAGAGTGAGACTAGAATGGGAAGATTAAATGGATGAGGGAGTGAATGGGGGGTAAGGGAGTGATTACAGGGTGGGATAGCTAACACTATCCCACCATGTGAGGAGTCAGATAGAAACCTGATTCAGTAGAAGCTTCTTAAAATACATATAAATATCTAAATGAAGTCACAGATAATTCCAAGATAAAGCTCCAACTAGTCATCTCTTGCCCCAAGTGAAACTTCCAGTTCCAGGAATAGGTTACATCTGGTTGAGTTGTTGGCCAAAGGTACTCCATGAAAACCCCTAAACAATCCAGGCTATTGCCAAGGCTATTGGTTGCTCCCCACATGATGATAATGCCCTATTGCTAAAGACAACACTTATATATGCATTAAACATGGAGAAGTTAAGCTGTTACCTCACTAGAGCCTTAACCCCTACTGACAGTTATTCATGACAGTGGGAGGTATTCTGCATGCCACCAGAGGAGAAAAGTAACCACTGATCCAGCTACAAACCCTTCAGCCTACAACGGAGACCTGATAACACTGAGACAACAGAGTCACAAAAGATGTGGCAGTAACCAACCACTATGTGATTAGATATAAGACCTACTCCATGAGGTGGAACCCATCCGCAATATTGCCTGGTTGTCCAAGTAGCAATGACTTCTAATGACACTCTGCTGTATCCATAGATCAGAGTTTTCCTCAGCCATCATCAGGAAAGTTTCCTCCTAGAGTGGATGGGAACTGTTAGTTGATAGAGATAGACAAGTGGACAATGCATAGAGAGTGAGAGATGTTGGAATACTCAGTCCTGTATGGAATGTCTTCATCAACCCTCTCCTCTGAGGGCTCAGGGAACAAGGTGGAAAAGGAGACAAGGATGAGCTACCAGGATAGATGACACTAAGGAAAATGTCTTTCAGATCCCATGAACTGAGGCACAAATGAACTCACAGAGACTGTGGCAGCATGCACAGGGCTTGCACAGGTCCATTGCTGAAAAGGGGGAATGGACATGAATTCCCATGCATAGCCAAAAAACTATTTCCAATTGACAATTACTTGCAAAGGAAAAATTAGTTTTCTCCAGCACAGTCACTGGGTATACAAATCACACTTAAGGATAGACCCCATGCCCAGTAGCAAATGACCAACATAAAACAAATTCAATGGTATTTTTGGAGACTTTTTTTTGGTCTCATATTACTTCATTGGACATTTTTTACCTTACTAATCTTTTGCTTGTGTGTTATGGTTTTTGATTTTGTGTTTTTATTTTTTTGTATGCACACATGCTGGATCCTGCCTAACTATCCAACAGTCTTGAATGGAGGAGTGAGGATTAAGAAATAATGGGGAAAACAGAGACATAGAGGATGTAAAAGAAAAAGAGAGAGACACAGAATAACATCAGGAAGGCTCTGGGTTAATATCACAGCAGCCCTGAGTTTATTTCTCAATAAACTTTTTATACTCAAAGCAATGGGGGGCAAAAGACCTCCCCCTCTCAAGGACACCATGGTTTAAAGTACAAACAAGTGTAAACACCTCCTTAATTTTCAAGACATCTGGTAACCATGCCTTTGGCCAAACATCCTGCTATCCTGCCTTAAAGAGCAAAGAGAAGCTTGAACTCTCTGACCTTGAGTCAAGATGGAATCAAGCCACAAACTGGGTCCTTGGTGGGCTCCTACACACACAGGTGTGTGTGTGTGTGTGTGTGTATGTGTGTGTGTGTGTGTGTGTGTGTGTGTATGTATGTGTGTTTTCTTGTGTCTTTTTTCTTTCCCTTTTTAATTGTATTGCTTTATTTGTTTGTTTTATTTGCCTGTTTGTTTTCTAAAGAAAAGAGAAAGAAGGCGTAGAGTTGGAGGTGGGAAGAATCTGGGAGGAGCTGAGGGAGAGAAAACTGTGGTCAGAATATACTGTCCAAAATATTATTTTCAATAAAAAACAGATGATGGGATATAAAGGCAGTAATAAAAATTAAATTTGCAATCAATGAACATTAGGTAATTGAAGTATAAAATAGCATTTATGATATAAAATTAAATTCTCAGAGATAAATTTAACAAAATAAGCAGGTCTATATACACACAGAGTGAAAAATCAATCCTGCCGTCCAGGGAGCAGCATGTAATGGTACACAGGTAAAGCCACTGAATACGTGGTGACATATAGATTAATAGAAATGGGCTGAGTTTAGTTGTAAGAGCTAGTCAGTAGAAAGTTGAGCCACAGGCCATGGCCATGCAATTCATGATTGATATAGCCTCTGTGTGTTTACTTGGGTCTGAGAGGTTGCAGGACTGGGCAGGACACAGGAAAACTTCCAACTACATTCTAAGTAAATAAAGTTATATACTGTGTTTATCAATCAGAAGTCTCAATATTTGTAGGAGATCAGTACTTGGGAGTTCTCAGGATTTCCCAAGTGTGGTTCTGAGAGCTGGTCAATCTGTACATAATTTTTTGCTTTAAAAAAAAAAAAAACTTCAGTTTTCTTTTGCTTAAAATATATACTAAATTTAAAAAAGAGGAAAATAGAAAATAACAATTCTTTTCTAAATCGATGTATAGTTTCAAAAAGTTCCAGGAACAATCTTCAGAACAGACAGGGGAGGGTCTGTGAGAAAATGCAGTGGGTAAAAGCACTTGCTGCCAAGCCTGATGACCTCAGTTCAGTCCCAGGGCTCCATACGGTGGAAGGAGAGACTCAGCCTCTACAAGTCATCTAATGAACTCCACACTCAAACACACACACACACTCACACACGCATGTGCACATGGCCACACATACACAGACACACACACAGACAGTACACACACACACAGAGAAAGAAAGATATGTATTTTTGAAAATAAAGCCAATTCTTAAAAAGAACATACAAGCAAATTCTGAAATTTATATGGAAATTCAAATTACAGATATATAAAACAAAGCTGAAAAATAGTAATAAACAAGCAGGATTCTTATTACCTGATTTTAAGAATAATATAAAGTTACAATAATTTAAAATAAGCAGTATAGCATTGCTATAGGAAAATTTGTGAATCTATGGAAAGCTCATAAATATGTGGTCATTTGACTCATTACAGAGAAGCATAGGTAACTGAAAAACATAAGCTGGATATGGTGACTCAAGCTTTAACCCCAGCACTCAGAAGGCAGAGGCAGGCAGATCTCTGTGAGCTCAAGGATAACCCAATTTACACAGTGAATTAATTCTAGGCTACCCAGGGCTATGTATTAAGACTCTGTCAAAAAGAGAGAGAAAGAGAGACAGAGACAGAGAGAGAGGAAGAAATATAACTTAAAACAAACAAACAAACACATATGATGCCCTTGCCATAGCTTCCTGTATATTGGAAGTGTGTGAAGTGTGGTCTCCATGCCTGGTTAAGGATGGACTCTTCAACAAGTGTGGCTGGAATAGATGTCCACATGAAGGAAAAAGTGCCTCAACACTTACCTATGCGAACTTGAACTTGAACATGAATGATGCACTTAAGAGCAAACTCTTAAAGTAACAACATCATGAAAACAGAAAATTCTCCTTTAAAAGCCATACTGTTAAAGAAAACCCAAGACTAATAGAGTTAACGATACAACATATTGAAAAGATAATCCAGGTGTGATGGCTTGTGGCAAAGAACTTGTGTCACAAATCAAAAGAAGCATTTTTAAGTCAAAAATAACAAACCACACCCCCACACCCCCAAATGGAAGCATTCAATGACTTTCCTGGAGAAGAATACAAATGAGAAGGTATGATGACAGATGAGTGCACAATAAAATGCCCAGAATAGTCAGTTTCCATGGAAACGTACATCAAAAATCACAACAAAACACTACTGTACACCTTCCAGAAATAGTTAAAATTTAAGCAATTGACAATAGTAAACACACACACAAATGTAGTGTAAACGGCTACTGAGAGGGCCCAGCAAATATCAAAGACAGCCTGCCCTCATAACTCAGTTAACAACTAGACCTCGATCCCTGCCTCTTGGAACCGAGCAAGCACTTTCTGAGGAAGAGCCAAAGGACAATCAATCTCCAACATCCCTGACAGCAAGGATGAGGAGGCCTGGTGGCCTAAGCCATAAACAGCTCAAGATGATAACCGAACAAGGACAAAGCTTGGACCTTGTTCAGGCCTGCCCCCAAAATGGAAAACTAGCCCTGACCAGCCCCTGACTAGCCCTGGCCAATAACTGCCTTGGCTGTGCTTAAAATGAGTCCAGACA
>NW_026294447.1:25112118-25342118 GCF_007827085.1 Peromyscus californicus insignis | reverse complement strand
ACTGTGTGTATGTGTGTCTGTGTGTATGTGTCTGTGTGTCTGTGACTGTGTATATCTGTGTGTATATGTCTATGTGTGTGTGTATATGTATCTGTGTGTGTGTCTGTGTGTATGTCTATGTGTGTGTATGTATCTGTGTGTGTCTCTATGCCTCTGTGTGTGTCTGTATGTGTGTCTGTCTGAGTGTCTATGTGTGTCTGTGTGTCTGCATGTGTGTCTGTGTGTGTGTGTTCACTAACTCGCTTCCTTGGCTGACAGCTTACAGAGAAGACTATAGTTTAGGGCAGGAGAAGCAGAGACTGTGGCTCTCATTTTCTCTCCCGGAGCCAGCGGCGTGCTGGCCGCTGTCACAGAAGCCTGGCTTTTCTCCCAACACAGTGTATTGTAACTTCATCCTGACGAAGAGCGTTCTAGAATTACCTGCATTCGATGTTCTATCAGGAAATGGTGTTAGAGTTAATTACTTTTTAAAAATTGTCCCTAACTTTATTATGTGTCAAAAGATGATAGTTTAGTGTCTCGTGTTATTAACAGGAGAAAACTTATTTGTAGGCAGGTTGCTCAGATCTAATCAAAGAAAACTCCCTCTCTGTTAATTGGACAATTAATGGCATTTTTTAAACTAGAGCTGATCCAAGTACCTTTTATGCTCATTGGCAGATCGATTTTCCACGAGAAAGTTCTGTTATCTTTATTATCCGTTTGGATGGGAAGAGAAGCCTTGAGGAAGGACAAAAGGATTAGCTTTGTTTATGTCCCACTCTACCCTTTCACGTTCAGCCTCCTTTGTGAGTTGGCTGTGATTTGAGTCTCAGGGAGATGGGGATGAATCTTGACAAAAATCTTTAATAGAATTAAAATCTATTTCAGGCATCAGAAAATAGAATTTTGATTATGTCTGTGCATTCATAGTTTCTTTAGGGGGAGAAAGCTAAAAACTCTTTGCCTACTTGCCTGCATTTATCTGCCAAGTCTTTTTTTTTCTGTGTCTCCCTGCCTCCATCTCCAGAGCTCTCATATTTCCAGGACTAAAAGACAAAACCATGGGCTGGTCCCTGCAACAGTATCATTTATTTGTGTTCTTCAAGCAGCCTGCAACACAGCCAGAAGATAATGGACACCTCATTTATTCAAGCTCTGAATGATCATATTTAATTCCCCGTGACAGCTGTCCCCCCTACATTAGCATTGCAAATAAGTTCGGGTTTGTAATGGCCTTCTATTGAACATGATTCAATTATGTGTGGTCCAGATCGAGGCAGGATTTGGTCTTAGTATCTATAGCAATATTTCTGCAAGCTGCTGCTCTTTACACGGCTCACATGTAATCTGCCTGTTTACCACAATGCTTTCCTTGAACTCCCTACACTTACAAATAAAATAAAGAGGAATGAATACCATTTGAAAAAGCAGTTGCCCGGCATATAGGTATTACATATCTCCTCCTCCTTACATATGTAATCAACCTGGAAGCATTTTGAAAGAAAAACTGCCAATTGTCCAATTTTAAAGCCTAGATAATAAAATTATTATGGTCAATTAAGCGATTAGGCAGCGCTAGACACACTAGGCTTCAATGGCTGGCTTTGCATATCAGCTACAACTCACTGCTGGGCATTAACTCAGTCTGAATCCACAGTGGTTCTATGTGATGGGGGCGAGGAACCTATGATTGGGAGAAAAGCAGCCTCTCCACGGATGGATGATTCCTAGTGACATGATCCTTACAAGAGTCAAGCAACAACCCTCTGCCCCTCAGAACTGCCCAACACCCCAACCGGCTCCCGCCTCCAGAAGTTAACATGCAGATGTTGCCACCGGCTGGCTTTCCCAGACTCAGCAGCTGTGGACATCGTCGCATGTTGTGAGAAGATGAAGCTGTCAGATGGGTAGGACAGAGAGGGTCTTCCTATGCAGAGTCTACCTAGGCTGGCTGTGGAGAGTTTTGTTCAATGTGACTTATAGACAAAAGTTCTCTCGTTTGGGAAGCAAAAAATTCCAAGATCAAGAGTTCAACCAGTTCAACCGATTCAGCCTCTGGTGAAGGTCACTCTACTTTTCTGCTTTTGCTGTGACTTCAACACGACAGCCAGAGGGAAGACAAGAAATCAAAGGTTGGACAGCCTCCCATAAGTATTATTTATTTATTTATTTATTTATTTATTTATTTATTTATTTATTTATTTATTTATTTATTTATTTTGCATCCCAGCCACACTTTCCCCTCTCTCCTCTCCTTTTGTTAACGGCCACTATCATATTCACGACGACATAGCCCTCATGACTGAATCACTTCCTGAAAGCCCCGTCTGTCTCTTAACCTTGGTGATACGGTTCAACCCAATGAATCTAGGGGGAGAAAACACATCCGCTCAGACCACAGTACATAGGGAGAGTGTGTTGTGTGACACTGTTCCTCAGGAAACACGATCAAAATCTGCTCGCCCCACATAGGGAACAGACAACAGACCCACGGGCACCTACCACCAAAATCTGATTAAGTGAACCATAAGTTTTCTTGGGGTTACTGACTGGAGTATGGGTGAGGGGTCACTTCCAGGAGCAGAAATGACTTAAAGACACCTGCATCACCAAAGCCCGCCCTAGCCTGGGTGATAGTTCACAAAAGCTGGAAGCCAGCACCATACTGCTCAAATGGCAGAGAGCCCAACAGGTTGGCGAGCATCCTTTCCAGGTGACTCGATAGGTCTTCGCCTCTTCGAGGCAGCTCATCTGTCTTGTTTCTTCAGGACGGCTGTTTGACTGGTCCCAGCTTCTTTTAAGCTGCTAGACTTATCTAAAAGTCAATCTCTTCTCAACGGTTTTTAATGCTTATATACTCTTGGGAAGGGAGGGGCCTAGTGAATCTGGTCAGTTTCAGGGACTTCCTGAAGCTAGTTTGAGTTGCTTACTTCCTGCCATAAGGAGCTTCCCTTTAGAATTTCATCTTCCCTTAGAAGAACATCACCTCTCCTGTACATATTCTTAGTAAGTTTCCCTCGAGACAGAAGGATTTAATCTAGGAAGAAACCGTGACACAACAGGCTGAGATAGCCACATCTCTGTGGCCACCGTGTACCCCACTCTGACTGATATTCAGTCTCCCATAGCCCTTACCCTCTACCTCATCTTACGGCATTAAGCTGTTAGGCAATTTAGAGATTGAAGGTAGCCATTCATTATTTGAGTGCCATTTAATAAAAAGCATCCCTTTCATACTTTACATTAGCAAACAGCACAATAGCAAGCAGGAATTTCTCTGTCAAGCAAAAATGCATAAGTCGTTATAAAGAAAGTCTTAGCGTCAGAGGTGAGGGGACAGAGACATGGCTCCACATTGTCTCTCTCAGCAGCCTGAAAAATACCATTAATCTTTTAGAGACCTTAACTCAGGCCAAACCTTATGCTTTGTGGCTTTGAAATAGAAACCAGTTTGAGGGCACTGCTTAGATGGCTCAGTGGTTACAACCTCTTGCTGCTCTTGCAGAAGCCCCGAGTCTGGTTCCCCACACCCACGTCAGGCAGCCCCCAACTGCCAGTAACTCTAGCTCCAGACGTGAGGCCTTTCACCTCCCTAGGCATTCATATATACATGCAGACACCTACACACATAAACAAACATAAAATTGAAATCTAAAGATGTCAAGGCTAGCCAGTGTAAAGAAAAATTGGAGGTTTTCTTCTAGCTATTTTAATTTAGACTTCGAGCATAAAAGTTAAGAGAAAATGAAGCACTCAGTAAGGCAGACCCAAGTGTGTATATGATCTCCTGTAAGGACAGTTGCAATTAGCGTTTCTATGGCTCTCAAGTTGCCTCTCAAAAGGGTGTTAGGAAACCTTTTCTTTCTTCTTTATCTTTTTGATCACTGAGAGTATAGAGTGACTCCAGGGGTGCCTTGGGCAGAATTATATTCTGATGCTGTAAAACCAGGAGGCACTAGGGTTGCTCAGGCGATTGGGACTTGCCTTTCCTTGTAAAGGGGGTTGCTGGTGAGAGGCCCAGAATGCTGCTGCAGCTTTACAGCTTGGAGGGAGAAAGACTTTCAGCAGGGGTTGCTTGTGCTGGAATTCCTACCACTCCACTGGTGAGAGGCTAAAACCAGATCCCAGAGTATGAGGGTGGGCATAATTCTCCCTATTTCTATCCTGCCTCAACATGGGTACTTTCACTCTGTAGATCTGCCCGTTCCCCCAGCTTGCTGCAGCAAACCTTGAGACTCTACCTCTTCTCCTCCAACCCCCACCCCACCCTTCCTGAGAGACACCCCACCCTTCTCTCGGGACACGCCCCACCACCCACCGGGAAAGCAGTTATCTTTGACTTGCAGCTTCTTCTGTCCTGAAAGCAGCTTGTTTCCAAACCCATCTCCCCGTCTTTGCAGTTCCAATACACACCTACCTCTTCTGGATCCCTGTCTCCCTCCTTTCAAGTTCTCTCCCGGCCCCCAGGAGGTGAGCTGAAGAGAATAAGCCCCTTCTTCCCCAGCAAAAGCACACTAAAGCTGCCTGCAATAAGAAAGCCTGGCCTGAGCACCAAGTCTCACGTCAGAACCTTCCAAATCTTACACTGAGGATGGAAGCGACCCTGATCGTGACCCTTCGGATCCCCAATCCTCTTCAGAATGTTCCAGATTAACTCAGCCAAGTCCCCGGCGCTGAAAGACATATTTTTCCATTTGTAACTCACACGAGTCATGAGGATGCTGGGCTCACTGGCGGTACAGAAATTAACCAGAGTTTAATCCCTCCAATCAGCTGAATAGTGTGGGCTCCATAGTGCACCATGTCGCCCTTGGGGCCTACATCAGAAGATGGCAGGTGTGTTTTCAAGTTTTGGAAATCAGACTGTACCAGCTCTTAGGCTTTGATAAAACAATTTCATTGTAATAAAGTTGTGTCTGCTCAGCGCTTGGGGTCTCTTCTTTAACAGTGGACACACCCCAAAGCGTGCCCATTGTTGACGGCTCTAAGATGAGCTGAAACATACCACAGTGGTGCATGCTGTGGGCTCATTTCTTTCTTGTTCATTCTATTTTTATTTCCCAAACAACCGTCCCAGAGGGACCTGCCTAAGCAGCAAACAGAATTCCGCTTTTTTGTTATTTTGTTCTGTTCTGTTTTGGGAGGTCTGGCTCTGTTATTGATGCTGCTGTTCATTCCGTTGGTTGGGTTGTAGTTGACTGAGTGCTGATTGCTTGTTTATTTTGTTGAGACAGAGTCTCCTTAGATAGCCCAAGAATTTACATAGGCCTAGAACTCTTGCAATGTAGCCCAGGCTGGCCGCAAATTCACAGTCCTCCCACCTTGTGTCTCCAGAACTGAGATGAGAGGCACATGTGAGCACAGCTGACAATCAATGGGATCTTTTTGATTTATATGCTGTTTGTATTTACCACCCGGAAATTCCATCTGTTTTGGGTTTGGTTTTGGAGTTTAGAGTAAATGTTGTTCTTTCACAGCTTCACACATGTACACTATATATTCTGCTCACTCTTCGCCTGACCCTCCCCTGTTGCTTTCCCCACCCCAATAGTTCTCTTCCCTCACTACAAATCCCTTTCCTCTATTACTGATTTTCATTTTGTGTCCCATAGAGTTTAACCAGAGCTGTCTGTGGGATCTTGAATCAGAAAGTGACCGAAAGAGCCTGGTGGGCTCTCCGGTGGGTGAATAAGTGGGTAGTGTGCTCTAACCTCTCCCAGAACCTGTTGGCTGCCGATCGAGCAGCGTAAGCAGTAAGGCTCCAGCCATTCCTCCTCCCTCTGTAGCCGGTTGTTAGGAGGGCACGGCTTCTGTGGACCCAGCAACAGTGTGCACAGCGGCCGTTAGTTCCTGCTTGCCGCGACCATGTTGTGCCTAGAAGATGGTATCTTGAAGCTCCTCTCCCATCGTTCTTGCATTCTTTTTTTTTTTTTTTTTTTTTTTAATAAAGAGAAAGGTTTATTTCGGCTTTTGGTTCTGGAGATTTAAATTGGAAATCAGGTGGCCTTACAAATTGGGCCACTGCTGAGTACAGCACATTTTGATGGGAGTGTCAGGTGATGGGACAGGGTCCCACCACGCCCTGCAAATACATGCACCAATAACCTAGATACCTCCCATGCTGCTCCCCATTAAAGATCTTCAGCACTTCACACTACAGCCATATCACTGAGCAAACCCTTTGCATATGGATCTTTGGAAAAAATGCTGCCAATATTAAAATCACAGCATATTATGAGTTACTTGAGCAGGTTTGCACTTAAAGGATAAGATCTGTTAACCCCCAAGGTTCTTGCATTCTTTATGCCCTGTCTTCAGCTGAAGGCGTAAAGGCTCATGTTCCCTGAGCCTTAAGGGGGTTGTGTGAAGGTCTTGTGTAGGGCTGAATCCTCAACTGTCCTTTCTTCTCAGCGTCTTAAACAGACACGGGGGTTTGCATTTACCTCTGTTCCCTGCATGGAGAGGTTTCTCCACTTAAGGATAAGAATGGCTTTTGTCTATGGGTACAAATACAGATATTTAGAAAATAGTTTGATGCTGTGTCCATTCAGCTAAGCAGTCACCTTAGGTTCCTTCCTACCCACCCCCATGGCTTCAGACCCTTTCAGTCACGGATTGTTTGGACAGGTTGACAATATTAGGCATGAATTCCTTCTTGTAAATGAAAAACTACATTCAGTTAAGGAACAGGTGGTTACTCCCACAACAGTTGTACCACCGTTGCACTAACAAGCATATTTTGTCCTGCAGGCCGGTACAGTAGTTCACAGAGTTCACAGCTGGATTAGACCCTGGACGCCTTGACCCTGTTAACTGTCTGAATAGCACCATCCCGCACAGGGAGAGTCAAAGAGCAGGGAAGGACCTTCCAGCCCAGGCCCAGCTTGATCTCTCTACATCTTGCATCCAAAGTGTGCATTGTCTATAGTCGTAGTGTCCTTCATGAGCTGGTTCTGGTAGGTAACCTACGGGCAAGAGCCTGTATTGTTTTGAAAGTCTCCCTGACAAATGACTACTACAGATGATAAGCGCCACCATGCGGGAAGGTCACAGCAGAACCCAGTATTAGTTTCAGAGCCTTAGTAGGAGGAAGCGGGGGGTGGGGGGGGTGGGGGGGGAGAAAACCAGGCCTGGGGAGGAAAGCACGTGCAGAGAGAGGGAAGATGGTGAGGGGAGAGAGAGCAGAAGAGAGAGAGAGAGAGGGTGGGGTCTGAGTCATGGATCTTTAAGACACAGATAGGCTTACAGAGCCACACCACACATGCACAGATTGTGTGACCACACTGCGAGTACGTGATCACACTGATGATGTAAGACACAAGACCCTTTGCTTAACTCCTGAACTGCCCGTGTGCGGTCATGCAGCTGGAGTGAGGGCAGAATTCTGTCCAATACTTAGCACTGGGTTCCTGTTTACTAACCATTGCTTCTCAGATCTGCATTGTCTAGTCTTACAGGGCTTATGCCTTCAGACTCCTTATTATGTTTTTTATCTTTTTTTAAATCTATGTATACAGTGTTCTGCCTGCATGTATGCCTGCACATCAGAAAAGGGCACCAGATCTCATTATAGATGCTTCCAAGCCACCATGTGGTTGCTGGGAATTGAACTCAGGACTTCTGGAAGAGCAGCCAGTGCTCTTAACCTCTGAGCCATCTCTCCAACCCCCCTTGTTATGTTTTTTAATTGAATCTACCAAATTATTTTTCTCAAACCTCTTTTGTTTTATACTTCTTTCCCTTGTCTTTCCAATCCTCCACTTCTTTCCCTATCTGGACTTTTCCACTCAATACACTCCTTCTCAACGCTCTGTTCCTTGAGATGTTTCTCCTATAGAATGAGTGTAAATATAGCACTTATCTTATGGGACATTCTGAAGACCAAATGGGGTAATGCGTTTAAAAATCTCACATAATTCCTGATGCACAGTGATTTTTAAATGTCATACTATGTCATATGTATGTGTGTGTATATGAGTATATACATATATCTATACATACATTCATTCCTCATAATTAATTCCTTTATGTGAGTCCTTTATCTGTTTTAACACTGATCTCATCAACATGACCCAATGTTAATTTCCATCACTGTGGTTTCTTCTTCCTTCTCTTACCCAAGACTTGAAAAACAAGCCAGTTGAGTTTTATTGATGACCCTGACAACCTTATAGGCCTTAATATAACAGGTATAGAAGAAACCTATCTCAAGCAGTAACTTGACAACAAGGGCCCATGACCAACTTCTCATCAACTGCTCTTTGCTCAGCTCTCAAAGAGCACTGGTCATTCCTGAGCCTCATGTATAGAGATGTCCCTAAAGATTCCAAATGAGGGCAAAGCATGCTGTTGCTCTCCTCTCCCAACACTTGGCCTAGTTGAAAACTCTGTGAAAGTGAGTTTATGTATTAAGGACAACCATGAAGCAGAAAGACAATAATTAACAAAGGATTCAAGTAAGTGTAAATGGTAGAATTTGACATATAGGCCTCTGTCCTAGTCAGAAAACTACCAAGGAGATAGAAGAAACCCATACCTCAGGACAAGGGAGCATGTGAGACAGACAGCCCCTACTTCTTCTGTTACAATCTTCTGACAACAAAACATCCCTCTGAAGCCACTTTCCTAATAGCCCCTCTGTTTCCAAAAGCACATCACCACCCCAGCTTGTGTCCATGGGCATCCAGTCAGCTGGAAGCTCCACAGGAAAGAGCTACAGAAAATGTACATTCTTGAAGAAGTTCTTCTACCAGACATGGAAGCCCTGAAAGAGTTTGGACTGATTTCTTCCATCCAGTCAACTATTTTACAGATGAATTCTTCAATGTAAGCAAAAAAATATTTCTAAATTCCTGCTGCATGCCTGGAATGGAAGAGATGTGGCCTTAAGCCCAGAGAACATAGGCATAGCACTATTTTCAAACCCTGAACTAGAGGTCAAACCTTCACACCTGGCCAAGACAATCTCTGTGATACTTGTGCTGCTGAGCATCCCTGGCTCTAAGAACATGGGTTGATATAATGCTGCAGTGTCTGCTTCAGGCAAGCAGGTGAGTGATTTAAAAGAATGCCACAAGTGGGCAGGGGGATGGGGGTGGTCACTCTACACACTCATGAGGAGCTGAGTCCAGATCCCCAGGACAGGCACAGCTGAACATGACTGTAATCCCTGGGGCTTACTGGTCAACCCAGTCTAACCAAATCAGTTAGCTCCAGGTTCATTCAGTGAGAGACCCTGTCTCAAATCACAAGGTAGGGATCTGTTAAGAAAAATGGTTGAGATTGATCTCTGGCCTATATACACACACACAAACAAATACTGCAAGTCAATTTATAAAGAATTTAACTGGGTCCTCTTTCTCCAGGGACCAGTGAGATTTGTGAAAAGCTGGCAGGAGCAGGACCGCCACCTGCAATGCCTCTTGATAGGGCTGTTCTGAGTGCTTTATCTATACCATCCCATTCAAACCTCACACTTCCTTTTCGATAGGAATTACTGTTCTTCTCCATATGATGAAAAAATAGACATTTAGAGACGCTGAACAAATCACCTTGTCCAAGACTGCCAACAAATTCAGAACAGCCCTCCTGCACAGCAATCTAATGAAATAAACAACTGATTGTGTGCTGATTCTGATGTCATAAAAGCTTTATCAGATAGGAGTCACACGGTTAAAAATTCTGCAGTTATCATACTGTCCTATGGGGGTGATTGGTCCTTACGGGCCCTAGCCACTAAATTGACTTTTCTGGGGTGAGTGTTTGCAGAGTAAGAGACAAAAGTGACAATGTTTTTAATCAAACAGGATCTGTAAGTTATACTGTGCCTATAATGCTACATGAATCTGGAGAGAGCTCCGCTAATTCACAGCCACCTTACACACCAGCTTTTCTGTAAAGTAGAGAAACCATGTTTGAATCATGTCAGGCACGGCAGCATAATGGAGAACCCTCCCACAGGGGGATTTCCCGTGTATCTGTAGTGTTCCACTAATTAAGTCTTGGAGGCATTTAAGATGGTCTTCAATATGTATATCCACAGCTCAGTCTTAAGGAAACACTCCATTTCAAGTCATGCCCCAACAACAGTGAGCAAATGGATTTGAGTTGTTAGAGACTACAATGGTGTAAAATATAGTATTCGATGATGGAAAAAGATTAATTGTTCAGACATGCAGCTTTCAGAAGCCAACTTTGACAAAATATGTAATGTCCCCTTGCTATTTCCCATCAAATAATCCAACACACATACCAATTAATTACAATGAGTGTATGTGTGTGTGTGTGTGTGTGTGTGTGTGTGTGTGTGTGTGTGTGTACACTGCATAAGCAAAGGGATCAAAGTTCTTGGTAATAAACTAAAGAGAGAGTGAACAAATGACTATTCAGATTCCAGTAATAAAAGGATAAACAATAAAAAAAATTGTGCTGCTGTAGTTTTATCTTTCTACATCTAGTTTCCCTTCAAGCAAATCTCACAAACAAACAATCCGGAAGGAATTAAAATAAGTCACCACTATAATGTTTCCCCAACTATGATCATTCAATTCTGATCAAAGATGCATAAAGCACTTAAAAAATACAGGCCTAGCTATGCCTTAATGTATAGTAGTAAATGTATATTTACTTAATATATATGTAGTAAGTCCAATACAGGTCCAGTTGTACACCCATTCTTTACATTAAAGACCTAATTCCATAATCAAAATGATCCTGTAATGTAGCATGGAAAACTAGGACGTGATTTAAGATATAAGAATCATAGAGCATGACACTCAGTTTAATCTCCGCAGGTAATAGTCGGCTCATTAAACAAGATTGTGGACTTCAACATGTAAGAGGTTTGTAAAGCAAATAAACGAAACATTGAAAACATGCTTTTAATTATGGGGTAAAATGCCCTATTTAACACAGTCTACGGCCCACCACCAAGGTATCTGAGCTTCAAGGCATCCCTAAAACGTAGTCTGCTTTGGAGGCTGATGGGATGGCTCAGCAGGTACAGGCTCTTTGCCACAAAGTCTGATGAACTGAGTTTGATCGTTGAGATCCACACGGTGGAGAAGAGTTCCGCAGGTTGTCTCTGAGCACTACACATCCACTTCGGTCTACAGCCTTCTGGCCACTTCCTTGCGCCTACAGTGGTCAACTGAATATCGAGTCAGCTCCCTGTCATCCCAGTCACAAAGCTGACGACTACGAGGATAATAAAAATAAGGACTTGTAGCTAGAGTTTTCCTGCCTTGCCCACAGTCAGGACAAATCTGTCACCCGCCAGTCCCACAGCCACTCAGACCCGACCAAGTAAACACAGAGACTTATATTGCTTACAAACTGTATGGCCATGGCAGGCTTCTTGCTAACTGTTCTTACAGCTTAAATTAATCCATTTCTATAAATCTATACCTTGCCACGTAGCTCGTGGCTTACCGGCATCTTCACATGCTGCTTATCATGGCGGCGGCTGGCAGTGTCTCTCCCACCCAGTCTTCTACTTCCCAGAATTCTCTTCTCTTCTTGTCCCGACTATCCTTCCTGCCTGGCTACTGGCCAATCAGTGTTTTATTTACTAACCAATCAGAGCAACATATTTGGCATACAGAACATCCCACAGCAAGGACCAGAATCTCATGGGATATAAATAGCAATGACAGAATTTCTAGAGAGGCTTCAGAGTCTTGGAAAGAAGTAGGGTAATCTCTCTCTCTCTCTCTCTCTCTCTCTCTCTCTCTCTCTCTCTCTCTCTCTCTCTTTCTCCCTCTCTCGTATCTTGCACTCAAAGACGCAGCTATTCCCAGCTGTGAGAACATCCTACCACCCCAGCATCTCTCTCCTTAGTCCATGTCTTGCCTCTTTCCCATTCCATTTTGTTTGAGTTTCATGAAGTCTGTGTTGTATTTTAGTGCACAGATTGTTTTTTCTTAGTTGAGTGAAATAGAAACGCCTTCTGCCTCCCCACCTATCTTCAGCCCACCAACCCAATGCCTTAAATTCAAGTTATACAGTCAGATATGAATGCAAGTCTATTTCAAAGGCTGTGCTGCAATGAGACAGCATTAATACCACCCAAAACATACATCTTAACCAGGCTAAATAAACTACAATGTTTATTAACATTCATATATTTGGCAAAGTTTCCTTACACTATTTCATAGATAATCTACTTTCAAACCTGATTAATTTTCCTTTCATCGGGCAGTAGTCCTTTAGTCCTTTAGTCCAAAGTGAAATTCTAAAAGATGACTCCTCTGCTGAGATGACTTAATGTCTCCCTGGGGACCTTCTGCACAAACCTTCCTCTGGTCCTTGCCTCCACCTCAGCTGCATATTTCACCATTGGGTCTAATATCCCCAGCTAGACTAGAACATTCATTTCTACAGGCATGTGAAGTCATTCTCTCTTCACTGAGCACTCATGTGCACTGGCCTTCCTTCACCCTCTCCCCCACTCTGTGTTCTTAAAGTCTACTTATCTTGCAGATCCCAGCTGAAGGATCACCTCTTCCAGAAAGTCCTTCACACCTCACCACTCTCCCAACATGAAGTTGGGGACTCCCTTATACCCCTCTCAATATCCATATCATACCTCTACTCTGCCATAGTCCCATCAAAAAAGTGGTCATCATATATGCATATGCCTAGATACTAGCTGCTCCATCAGCATAACTGAATGGATGTGTAGATTTGTGTTAGCTGTGAGAGGTAACAGACTAGTCCAGTGGTCCTCAACCTTCCTAATGCTGTGACCCTTTAATACAGTTAGTTCCTCATGCTGTGCTGAACCCAACCATAAAATTGCTACTTCATAACTGTAATTTTGCTACTGTTATGAGTCATAATGTAAATATCTGATATGTGACCCCCCCGAAGGGGTCATGACCCATAGGTTGAGAACCACTGGACTAGTCCTTTTTTCCTCTAAGCATTTGTGTTTTCATTCTTGATCTCCTACAAGAATCAGAAAATCACTTGCCATGGTGTTTCCCCATAACAACCATTTTCTGTGGAAATAAAGTCCCCAAGTATTGTCTCTGATTTGAAGAACCTTTGTATCAACTTCCTATAACAAAGGTAAGAAGATTTTAGAAGGATCTCCTTCATCCAATAACTGTTGTACTAAAATTGCTTTGCAAAGCTAATTTTCACTATGTTTCTATCGATTATGTGAGAATTACTGAATTTCACCACATAGAGCCATGCCTCATGATTAAGTGAAACTCTGATGTAGGAAGCCTTTGATTCCACACTGGTACAATGTAAAGTTGGTGTCTTTTTTAAACCCTTAAATATTTTACAGTCAGTAAATGTTTAATGATGACAGTGATGATTGTGATAATAACAGTGATAGAAATAAGTAATATAAAAGAAGGACACATAACTAAGAGCTCCCAGGGGCCCTCAAATGGCTTTAAACATGTTTTATGTGAGGCTCATTTTCATAGCGAAACGACATCATGAAAGAAATTTCCAGTTTAAAAAGAAAACCAATTCTGAGAGATGGCTGTTGACATCTGTGACCCCATGGAAATTATTTCAATCTGTAGGCAATTTGTTTTCAGTCTCTGTACCCTCCACATAAAATGCAGCCAGCTTGCTGTCATGTGCTACCTTAGGCCTGAAGTCACTCACGCCTCTTAGCTCATCAAAATAAAAATAATCTAAACAAAATGATCACACCAGCATTTCCTCCAAATGCCATAGTAATTACTAAGTTGTCCTGACCAGAGATGAAAGGGAATTTTATTTTCTGTTGATCACATACATCTTTTCATATATGAGAAATCCAGAACCAGGCTGCTTCTCCCAACAACTGTGACTGATTGGGATTCATATAAAGCCCTCAGCCTTGTGTGAACACAAGAGTCAAATTAGGTGGGCTGGGAACAAAACAAAGAGTAGTGGAAATGGAATCATCTCACAGTCAGCATTTTGACAGAGCTCCTTTGGACCAGCATGCATGCTGCCTCCTTAAATGATGGAAAGAGGTCAGAGGTTAATCAGCTTCAATTAGGCACACATATTGAATACTTTCTAATTGTTTTTACATTTCCAAATGAAAAGAAACAAGCAATACTTCAAACTAGTGGGTATTTCCTAGTGACAACTTCAACTTCCCAGAGACACAATTTCTCATTCAACTTTGGGCTGGCATGTTCGTATTTCCTTAGGATCACTAAACTGTATTGAATATGGAAATGTCTAAGTCAGTTGGTATTCTCTTTTAGGTCCATTGATATTTAACTGACATTGAAGGAATTTCATTTCTTAAAGTGGTTAAGTGGTAATGTACATACTTTCGGATATAATAATGCCTGAAGTTAAAATAATTAACACAACCATCACTCCCAACAGTCTCTTCCTCCACCATTACAATCCCCCCTTCTATTCTGGATCCAGTCCATCCCTGGGCAACCACTAATGTGCTTTCATTCACTAGAGATTGGTTTACATTTTCCAGAGTTTTATATGAATGGGCTTATATAGTCTATTTTCTTTTTCAGTCTGGCTCTTCCATGGGCACAATTATTTTCCATTATTCATGTTGCTTAGTTGTCAATAGTTGCTATCTGCTATTGCTTATTACTACTCCATTGTTTAGCTGTGCAACAATTGGATTGCTCACTCAGCTGCTGATGGAGCCAAGAAGGCTGGAGAGATGGTGCAGTAGTTGAGAGTACTTATTGGCCTTGCAAAGGACCTGGGTTCAGTTCCCAACACTCACATAGTGGCTCACAACCATCTGTAACTCCAGTTCCAAGGAGACTGACTATAAGCCCCTCAAGCCACAAGTGGCTGCCCCTTCCCCAAGGACCTCTGCCTGCCGGGTTGCACCCACAGAATATTCTAACTGCCCTAACTGCTGGACCCTGTCCCCACCCTACAGAGTAAAAGCCTTGTCTCTGAAGTTGATGTCCCACCAGCCTCCACCCGGGAAAGCTCCACCCTGGAAAGTTCCACCCCCTTCTCAAGAAACTCTGTATAAGCCCTGTATCCTGTCCAGTTTGCTGCTGTTTCTCACCCGAGCAGAGGCAACCACCCTCCTGGGTTTTTCCCTCCCAAAAAATCTCTTGTGTGAGGTTGATCGTGCAGTGTGACTTTGTGGCATTCCTTGGCTCCCAGCTGCCAGGATGAGCTATACAATGCTATAACACTTACATTGATGCCCTCTTCTGACCTGCAAAAACACCAGACACATACGTGGTGTACATAGATACATGCAAGCAAAACATTCTCACACACACACACACACACACACTATAAAGTAAGTTTAAAAGCCTCTTTAATAAATAAATCTGCTATGAATATTTGTACACAAGTCTTTGTATGGATCCTGTTTTCATCATTTCTTGAGTAAATACCTAGGAGTAAAATGCTTGTGTCAGAGGCTACAGTTTTCTAGCGTCCATGTCCAGTAGCCCTCTCCTCAGCACACAGTAGTTCCAGTTGCTCCACCTCCTCACCAGCAGTTGATATGGTCAAGTCCTTTTAATATGCCTGGTCGTGGTGTCTTTTGAAGAACAGAAGTTTAGAATTTTGATGAAGATCAATGTCAAATTTTGGTACAATGTTATATCTAAGGAATTTTGGTTTTGTCTGCTTTTGATCATTCACTTGATAGATTAGGCTTTGCATGTAGATTTATGATCCATTTTGAGCTTATATCATAATTTCAAATAGAATGTGGTTTCAATGGAAGATGTCTGCTTGCCTGCTTCTTTGTTTGTCGTTCTGGTCATTAAACCTAGGGCCTTTTGTGTACTGAGCAAGGACTCCACCGCTGAGCTACATCCCCAACACAGCGCTTACTTTTTTGTATACAGGTGTCCAATTGTTCCAGTGACATTTGTTGAAAGATCTTTTTTCCTCCACTATATCACCTTTGTTTGTCTAAGAAAAAGTCATTTTTGGATCATTTATTTGTGGAAGGCTGCTTTTTTCACATTCTTTTTTTCGTGGGCCATTAAAACAAAGCATCTAATGCTGTGTTTCATTTAAAACATCACAGAAAACACCTGTTCTGCTGGAGTTTAGGTAATTGTCACGGTCAGAAGTCCCAAAGTTCACATGAGTTCAAGAAGAAAATAGAATCACAATGTAAATTTTAGAAAGGGAAAGAGGGCACTTTCAGATAAGCATGGAGGGTGGGAGGCGGGAATTTATCTCTGTTCCATTCCTCACAATATTAAACAGAACACACAAGGAATACAAAGACATTAAGCAAATGAAAGATCAATACAATCTAGTTGTGGAGGCACAGGCCTCTAATCCCAGCACTTGGGAGACAGGGGCAAGAACACGGCCAAAAGTTGAAGGCCATCTAGTATGTATAGCGAGTTCTAGGACAGCGAGTACTACACAGCCAAACCCTGTACCAAAAGAGCTAAGAAATTAAAGAAAACAATTTTTAAAAAAAGAAAAGAAAAGGAAGAAGAAGAGGAGAAAGATCAAATGCTTAGCAATCTAGAGTTCAGATCCCAGCACCTGCACACCAAGCCATGCACAATCTTATACTTGCTTCTAAGCCCAACACAGTGGGGGCAGAAACAGAATCACTGGGTGATCCTGGGTGCCAGCATAGCCAAAAAGCTGGGTTCAAGGAGAAAACTTTCCTCAAAGGATTAAGGCAGAGTGTGATAAAAGAGGACACTCAGTGCCCTCCTCTGGCCTCTGCATTTGTACCACCACATACATACATACACACACACACACACACACACACACACACACACACACAGCACACACATATACCACACACACACAAAGACGTTGTATGGTGGTGTGTACCTACCTGTAATCCCAGCAATTGGAAAGTGGAGGAAAGAGGACCAGGAGTTCAAGGTCACCCCCTGACACATAATGAGTTTGAGACCGGCTAGATCCTATCGGAAAGAGCTTGCATACTGACTTGTCCTAAAGCCATTCAAAGAATGAAGAGTTGATTTTACCTCGTTGTGGTGGGAAGTCACAAGGGCAAACTCTCAAGTCATCTAGTCATAGAGCACCCACGGCCAAGAAGCAAAGAACGACGAATGTTTGCGCCCAGCTAGCCCACTCTCTCTTTTTATACAATACATTTTCTACAAAACATTTTCTGGTTCTAGCCCAGAAAATGATGCCACTCAGTGGGCCCAGTCTTCCTATGTCAATTAATGTAACCAAGATAATCTCTCACAGGCAAGTCCAGAGGCCCATCCCCAAGTAATTCTAGACCTAACCAAGTTCACAAGTGACATCAACTTCACAGTGAGAGAGAATGACAATCAGAGCATGGGAGAAGAGATGAAAACCACATCAAGAGCGAAAGAACTGTACAGGACGCCCCGGGCTGTGGACTAAGGGGTTTAAGGGAAGAGGTACTGCCAAGAATGGTGCAGCCAGGCAGTGGCGGCACACACCTTTAATCCCAGCACTCGGGAGGATCTCTGTGAGTTCGAGGCCAGCCTAGTCTACAGAGTGAGTTCCAGGAAAGTGCCAAAGCTACACAGAGAAACCCTGTCTCGAGGAAAAAAAAAAAAAAAAAGAATGGTGTACTCTCTGGATGAGAGTCTTCAAATGCTGACAGAAGATCTCAAACTACAGATTTAAGAAGCTCTTTGAACACAAGCAGATTAAACACCAAGAAAACCACACTTAAATGCATTGTGCAAGACTGCTTAAAACTAACAAAGAGACAACTCAAAAGCAGAGAGAAAAGACGCATTAGCTTTAAAGAAAACAACGATAAGGCCATTCTTGGCTTGTCAATAGAAAACAAAATGGACTGATTTCTCTAAAGCACAGGAAGAAAATCACTTCCAACTTGACATACACTTAGCAAAAATATCTTTCAAATGGAAAGGAAAAACAAAGGCGTATTCAGGAAAATAGAACCCTGGAGAACTTCCCTACCAAAGACCCAGTCGAAAATAAGTGTTCAGCGGGGCACACTGATGTGTACTACAGTCCTGCTATTGCAGAGCTCGAACCCAGGGGCTCAGGGCCAGCTGGGAAACACAGCAAGACTTCATCTCTTCATAAATTTTTTTTTAGCTTTTTCAAAGTTCTAGGACAAAAAGAAATGATTCCAGATGTATGTACAGAAATATGTGACTGAGTGAGAGGCGTGTAGTTGGTTATAGGACGTAAAGAAATAGTCACAGTCAAATGATGAGTGATTTCATAAAGCAATAATAATAAAACACATTATATGTTTTAAATACATTTGGAAATAAAATTAATAACATTCTGTCATCTCTGCCCACGGCTTCCTAGCCCATGAATGTTCCTCTCACACATTCCTGCAATGCTGAACACGATCACACTTTTAAAAGACCAGCCAATCTGATGACCATGAAGGAATGCCTTGCCTTGTGTTTACCTTATCTCTTGAAGGTATTTTTCACACAGTAACTATCAGGGTTTCTTGTATCACTCGACCTTTTACATTTGCCCATTTTGTGAAATACTTTTCTTTTGCACGTTGATTTTTGCCTTTAGTCTACTCCATGTATTAACCACTGATCTATCTAGGCTACTGGGTAGTTTGTATGGCTTTTCACTCCTAGAAGGAATGAAGACATTCAGGGATCTTTCTCACTAACAGTTAATAAATTCAGTTTTAGAAAATGTATTACAAGTATCTTTTCAAAATGGCTGGGTTTTAGCTTTGTGGTGCCTTTGGTATTCAAGTTTGAATGTAATTAGCACACTTATTTATTTTTGTTAATGGCTTTTGCCCTTTAGGCATGAAATTCTTTCATAACTTGGGGATTAAAGAAAATGCTTTATTTCAATTAATTTCTATATGACATATAAAGTACATGTTAATAGAATCCATGTGATGCTCTGACATATAAAGCACATGTTAATAGACTCCATGTGATGCTCTGACATATGTATACATTACACAACATCCGAATCAGATGGTGGAGGCCCAGCTCATGGGTTTCTGGGAGGATCAAGGACCTCATCCAATACGTAGCTAGAGGCCCTCAGTCCTTGGGTCTTACAATTTGCTCCTTTAACATCCTTTTTAAATAGTATTGTGTGCAAACAATAGGCAGTTGTTCTAGCTGTGAGTTCTATTTTCCAAAATACAATTAGGAACTCTTTTAAAAGAACCACACTTTTAGACTTTTAGACATCCCAGTGAGCTGTTCCTGGGCTGAAGCTGGGAGAAGCTCATCTACCAGGAATTGCAGAAATCATTAGCAAGAGAACAGAGCATCCCCGAAGGCAGAAATAACACAGTTACCATGTCAGACGGAGATTATTCCCCACGTCTACAACTGCCTGCCAGAACAATTAAACTAGGTCAGAACTGGCCCTCATAATTAGGCATCGCTGTATGTGGCCACTGTGCTCCTCTGGGAAGCTAGCAAATGGAGACGAGAAATACTTAAGTCAAAAGCTGCTGAAGTCGCCATGTAAATCTTCAGTCCTTGTGCTGTCTCCACAGACCACTGGGAAGGGAATGTTTTGCCACAAAAGAATTTTATTTTGTATATTACTAACAATGAATTTTAGTGACCAGTCACTTCAAAAATAATGGCTATTGTCGAGATTCATGACCATTTTATGTCCAGAATTTACAGATGCAATTTTATTTGTTTGTTTTTCGGTTGATTATTTTGGGACAGGGTCTTACTATGCAGGCTTGGTTGACCTGGAGCTCACTCTGTAGACCAGGCTAGCCTCAAACTCACAGAAATCCACCTGCCTCTGCCTTCCTAGTTCAGGGATTAAAGGCGTGCGCCACCATGTCAAGCCCACAACCAGAATTTTCATAGTTTGCATAAGCAGATGGATCGATAACAACACACTGAGATGTCTTCTAGCTTCCATGAGCTGATACTGTGCAAACAGCCATGCAGGAGAGATGTCTAGTTATCTTCCATTTGCATTACCTTCGATAACAAATCAACAACTCTAAGTCTCCAAAAGATATTTTCAAATGCAAATACAGAAATGATTCCAGTGTGTGTGTGTGTGTGTGTGTGTGTGTGTGTGTGTGTGTGTGTGGTGTCAATCCTCAGGCAGTATCCATCTATGGGGTTTCTCGTTGTCCTAAGACTCACTGGATAGGCTATCCTGGCTAGCCAATGAACCCACAGGATCCACCTGACTCCACATCTCCAGCACTAGGATTACAAGCACATGCCACGGCACCCAGCTTCTTAGGTGGGTTCTGAGAATTGGACCCACACCTCCATGCTTGCACAACAAGCACTAGACTAACTAAGCTGTCTCCCGAGCTCCAACAGTGAGACTTCTGAAGAACACCCTCCATGCTTGCACTAGTCTCTTCTTTTAGCCACTCTCCTTTGCCTACAGAAGGGACCGGGGATGAGACAGACGTTTGGTTTGTTTGATGCCTTCTGCTTTCTGTAGCTCTTTATTTTCCTTACTCTGTTTACTACCAGTTTGGCTTGGAATTTCTGTTTGGTCCTTTGCACTGTCCCCACTGCATCAATAACTTTCTTCATAGCTCTCATTGGGATTTCACAGGTCCATTTCCGGCTTCACCTTCAAATGAGCTGCCCATTGCGAGCTCTTTCCCGGCCACCCTCCTGAGTGCTTGAGCCCACCCAACCTTGCCAACTGTGTTTGTGTAGATGTAACCAACCATCTTATTAAATAAGAAACACAGAACCACCGGGCGGTGGTGGCGCACGCCTTTAATCCCAGCACTCGGGAGGCAGAGCCAGGCGGATCTCTGTGAGTTCGAGGCCAGCCTGGGCTACCAAGTGAGTTCCAGGAAAGGCGCAAAGCTACACAGAGAAACCCTGTCTCCAAAAAAAGAAAAAAGAAAAAAAAAAAAGAAACACAGAACCAATGTAAAGAAGAAAGCCAAGAGATCAGAGCTAAGAGCCTTACCCATCTGCTGCAGCTAGCCTCTTCACCCAAGAGAGAGCTACTTCCTGTGTGTTTGTCTTTATATAGACTTTTTGTTTTGCCTTCTCATTGGTTGTAAACCCAACCACATGACCACCTCATCACTGCCTGTCTGTACAGACCTCCAGGTCTTCTATGGTTGGTATTGAGATTAAAGGAGTGTGTCTCCAATGCTGGCTGTATCCTTGACCACACAGAGATCTACCTAGCTCTGCCTACCAAGTGCTGGGATTAAAGGCATGTACCACAAATGCCCAGCTCTGCTATGGCTTGCTATTAGCTCTGACCCCCAGGCAACTTTATTTATTAACATACAAATAAAATCACAATTCAGTACAAATAAAATATCACCATATGTTTGCTTTAAAGTTTTTGTGACATTTGAATCTACAGAAGCCAAACACCTTGCCGTCTTTGTGGATAAACATCATACTGTGGATGAAATAGATGGGACATGCACAGAAAAGACACTTCTCTATCCACACAATGAACCTACATGGGACCCACTTACCAACTGCCAAGCTTAAAAGAGAGTGGCTATAGCAGGTCTTTCTTTGGACTGCTAGCTTCCAAATGATGACACGGACATTTTTTATTAACTATGAAAGCTTGGCCTTAGCTTAGGCTCTTAAATTTTTTTTTTTTTTTTTTTTTGGTTTTTTTTCGAGACAGAGTTTCTCTGTGTAGCTTTACACCTTTCCTGGAACTCGCTTTGGAGACCAGGCTGGCCTCAAACTCACAGAGATCTGCCTGCCTCTGCCTCCCAAGTGCTAGGATTAAAGGCGTGCGCCACCACCGCCTGGCTTTAAAATTTAAATTCTCTTGTTTATATTAATCTACATTCTGCCATGTGACTCATTACTTCTCCTTAGTACTGTACATCTGACTTCCTCTGCATCTGGCTGGTGAATCTCCCATGTCAGATTCTTTCCCAGAGTTCCTATCTCTGCCAGAAGTCCTGCCAATCCTCTCCTGCCTAGCTGTTGGCCATTCAGCTCTTTATTAAACCAATCTTTAAGTGCCTTAGGCAGGTGAGGTCAAAGAGAGAAACATCTTCACAGTGTACAAAAAGATTATCCCAACATTGCCCCACTTTTGGTCCAATAAAAGGCTCTTTCTCTAACATCAATAAACTATATGCAATAATAACAATTATTTTTGTAATTGAATTACATTATTTTGAATTTAATTGAATTCTTGTTTTGTAATAAGAATTACATTTACATGTCTAGTCCATTTGTATTTGGCAACCTCAGAGAAAGTACTCTATTACATATCCTATCTTGATGAGTCCAAAACTTCATACCTAAATTACTTTCTGTCATAGCTTGTATTACCAACATAAAAATATCTTTTAAGACCTTAAAACATTTTCTTAAACAACTTAAGCTTTTATGTCTCTCAATCTTTATAAACTTTATATACCTTTTGTGAGTTTCTTTTCTGAATTTGGTAACAAGGAAAACTATAACTATAACTATCTATTCTTCAACCCCATCAGAGACCCAAGAAGGATATAATATTACCTGAGTAAACAGGAAGTGCAGAGCAAGCAACTTCCGAAACTGTAGACATGACAGAGACAGCTGGCTGCCTGGACAGTCACCCAAGGTTCCCCTGTAACATTGGGGCACCCATCTTTGGCCTGCAGGCCTAGAATATCGGACAGACTTTTCTGTGAAGCAGAAATTTTGAAGGACTGGCCTACCTTGTCTTGGCAGTTGCCTTCATTTTGTGTCCTGCTTTTCCAATTTGGACAGCATACTGTCAGCCAGTTGAGGCAAGGGCAGTTTCTTGCCCAAATGGCAAGTTTTGCCACATTTGAAGCAAACTCCATACAGAGGTTTTTTTGATGCCCATAGTACTTTTATGAAGTAGATTGGTGATGCCAGGAGCAGATGTGTCTCACTGTCATGAAAAGCCTTATGTTATTAAAACATTTTAAATGCCATATTCTGTAGGTCTTTGAAGTGTTTGAATACCATCTATCTATCTATCTAGCTAGCTAGCTAGCTAAAACATGTTTCTGTATGACCTTGAAAACATACCCAGTATGACTACAAGTTTGATGGTTATAGATTACTATTAACCTGTGTTTCTTAATTATCTTAAACAGTTTGTAATAACATCTTTCAAGGACTAGAACTTTACACTACATTTTAAAATGAGCTTCATAGGTACAATACCTTAAACAAGAGTAGAAATGTATATACAGTATGCTATAACAAAAATAACCTTGAATATGTATCAATATATAAAAATCCATACTAATGTGAAATATTTGAGACTAGTAGTTGCTTTTTAGTTTAAAAGTATATTCAATAATAATAATATAATAAATAATAATAATAAATGATATCCTATCATTCCTATATCCCCTGCCCTTTTTCTATTAGATAAGAGAGAAAGAAGAATAGAGGAAAGAAAAAGAAAGAAAGACATCCCTCAATCTAACTTCCTTTGTTTAGTTTCCTCTCTGACCATGACCACTAATAACTTGCAACCAGTCCCCCTTAACAAGGGCAAACATCCATTACCCATTGAATGACCGAAAACCACCTACCCCATTTCTTGGGAATATGGGCACCATGTTCTTAAAATTACTTCCTGTTGTCTGGGGGTGACATCTTTATGGGACCCTGATAAAATTGGGATAATGGTCAAGTCCTGAGAAAGCTAGCTGTATCATTTGTTGTCCAGTCTCTGTGTGATGGGAAAGTGTAGAGCTTATCTGAAGTCCTGGCTGGATAGTCTGTGACACTCTGAACCATCTCACCTAGCAGCTTTGAAGTTGTTCTGGATGCAGAATTTTGAGGAAACTGCAACATAGGCATTCTGTGAGGCTGGATCGCTTGGGCTACTTGCCTTCATTGGTGCCTGATCTTTTTTTCTGAAAACACATGAACTTTTAAAGGTAACATCCATATCTTCATTAACATAAGTATGGAATATGTGGTGTACACAAATCAGCTAAACATGATTCTCTGTTCTATGTTTGAGCAGGTAAAAAACATCTGTCAACTTTATAAGTCAATTTGGACTGCATAATCAAACTGTAATATAAATCTCCATCCATGCTATATGAAAGAATGACATATAATAATAAGTCATGAGGACTCTGTAGCCAACAAGATTTATCATGTCTCAGTCAGTCTCAGAGTTGTTCCCATGTAGAGAGATCAGCATATACATCACCTGTCTTGTAGTTTTCCTTGGTTTCTTCTTTCATGTCTGTAGCCAAGATTTTCAGGAGGTCTTCCCCTGTCAAATCTAATCTTCATTAATTTTGAAGAAATCCATAGCTTTTCATTTCCTGTGGAAACAAAGACATAACCTCTCCCTCAAAGTAACACACTTCCTGACTTCCACTCTGAAGTTAAGATATCCTTAAAACATATAAGATGGTTTAATTCAGCAGTTTTTTCCACAATCCAATATCTCTCATCAGCTACCATTTTTTTGTTCATTAGCTTTAAAAACTTTAAAGTTAATAAAGTATTATATAGTGTCCAAACTTCCTATGTTATGGTATTTCCCATCCTTATGTGGCTTATTCTTTTTATATTACTTTACTCTCTCTTTAAAGACTTCACTTTATTATTTTCAAAACATTTTTTTCTATGACTGTCTTTACTTATTTTCTTTTCTTTCTCCAGCACCTAATCACATGTTAAGCATACTCTATCTGTTTAGAGGTTTTCTCAGTCTGACCCTAACTTTCTGACTGCCTGTAGTCATCTGGGTCACATACACCAAGCTCTCTAGCTCTTCATGAACCCCATTCAAGTGTTCAGCTGCATAGCAGGACTTCTTAAAGGAGCTGCACCTCTGTACACCATGAGCACTGGGACTGCCAGAGAGACTGTAGTTGCTAAGAAAGCCATGTCCAGCTCCTTGTCCAGAACTTTTCTGAGGTTTCTCAGACCCTTTGCTTGGATATATGGACCTCCACTTTGGACTGCCAGTTCCCGGATAATGACATGGAGACTTTTTATTAATTTTTGAAAGCTTAGCCTTAGCTTAGGCTTGTTCCCAACTAGCTCTTAAAACTTAAATTATCCTGTTTATATTAATCTGTATTCTGCCACATGACTTTCTACTTCTCCTCAGTAACATACGTCCAACTTCCTCCCTGTCTAGCTGGCAAATCTCCCATGCCAGATTCTTTATCAGAGTTCCTATCTCTACACAGAAGCCCCGCCTATCCTCTCCTGCCTAGCTATTGGCTGTTCAGCTATTTATTGAACCAATCAGAAGGTACCTTAGGCAGGTGAGGTAAAACAGAGACACATCTTCACAATGTACAAAAGATTATCCCAACAAGCGGCTGCCTTCAAGGCCACATCATTTGTTAAATATATTCTTGATATTTTAACATTGCTTGTTTCTATTGTAAATTGTTTCTGGTATTTCTAACCTTTTTCATTGTATATTGGATTTATATCCAGTAACATTGCTAAGTTCCTATAAGTCTCCATTAGTTACTTTCATATTGCTGCAACCAAAATACCACAGAAACAGCTTAAGACAGGAAAAGCTTCAATGTTCCCCAGGGTCTCAGTCCATCAGAGTGGAGACAGCATAATAATAATCACAGTAGGTTCTCCCTGTGACATGTCTAGCTGCAGGTTATACTGCCAGGTATGAGTTACAGCTTGTGGAACAGGCCCTAAATCAATCAGAAAGTGACTGGGTTCTCTCATGATGTTTGCGCAGCCATTGTGCCAGTGGGCATTGCCAGAGCAGTCATAACTCTAGGTCACAGGATTCACAGCTGGGTAAGATTTGTAATTACTTTTCTTCTCCAGTAACATACGCAGCATCTTCCAGGAGTATGAAAACTACAAATGAAGCTTCCTGGCCAGTACCCAGTTGACATTTCCGTGTTCTGTGACTCGATTATGTTGTGTCTTCTGCAACCAGATCTTACCATCAGCTTCTAGAGAGGAACCAAAAGCATTGGTAATAACCTGAAATGTTTAGGAGTCTATGGGATCTCATGAGCCAATAACTTCAAAAGAAGTAACCCATTCCTCTCACTGGGCTTTCTATATGTTAGCTGTGGTATATAGTCAAGGCATTGTTGCCCCGTTCTAGGGTAAATCCATTTTTAATCCGTGTGTGTGTGTGTGTGTGTGTGTGTGTGTGTGTGTGTGTGTGCACATATGTGTATCTATATATTTGCAGGTGTAATATGCATTCTAGAAGACTTCAACAGTAGTAAGTAGGTTTTCATATGACTTGTTCAAAGAGTCTTTAGTGTTATATGCCTCTCCTTGTATTCCATCCTTTACCATGCCCACTCTCCCCAATACCAATTGAACTCTTCCTGCTCCTGCTATAAAGACACCTACTCATCCATGTTCATTGCTGCTCTACTCACTATAGCCAGGAAACAGCCCAGATGTCCATCAACCAATGAACGGACAATAAAAGTGTGGTCTATTCATACAATGGAATATTATCCAGCCATTGATAAAAAAAAATTATGAAATTTACAGGTAGATGGATGGGGCTAGATGAAAATCATCCTGAATGAGGTAACTCAGACCCAGAAAGACAAGCATCATATGTTTTCTCTCATTTGTAGATGTTAGCTTTGAATCTTAAGGGGGGTGTGTGTGTGTGTGTGTGTGTTTCATTTGGAGTACCCACAGAGGTCAGGAAATTAGTAAGGAGCCATGAGAGGAGGAGGGCTTTCAATGGAGGGAAAACAATGGTATAAAGGCTTAAAGGAAAATAAATAAATTAAAATTTAAAAACTAGAAACAACTCAAGTACTGCCATGAAGGGTAAACTACACGTGTGTTCTAGAAAGATCAGAGAAGATGTATGGCAATAGCCCCTGGACTCTGAGCTTCCTGAGATCTGGGGAAGCTGATTCTTCTCACCACTGAGCCCTCAGAGCCTAGCACACTATTTAACATATAGGAGACACTCAATAAATATTTGATAATTCATCAACCACTTGATCCTATGAGAAATAACCAAAAGCAGAAGTTACAGAGATGGAAACAAGAAGATAACGCACACACATGTTTAGACAAAGTACATATGTGTTTAAGTAAGGAGGCAACTGTGTATTAGAAATAAAGGGAAGAGAGAAATCCAGGATGCTGCCCTGGTTCCTGGCCCAGAAGCCTGGATAGATAAAAATATCTTACAACCAGAGAAGAACTAAAGAGATACAGACATGTTTCCAGCAATACATAACGAGTTCCATTTCAGACACATTGACTTAGAGACTCTTCTAAAGAGACTTGTCCAAACAGCAGCTGGCTCTGTGGATGTGTAACAGAAGTCGCGGAGGTTACAGGTATCAGAACATCACACAGAAAAACGTAGAGTTCAAGTCTTTTTCTCCTATGATGTGCTGTATCCATCTTAATCTACCCTAGGGTCTCAGAAAAATACTTTAAGAGACTCGAGCAGATCTGAAGCAGCCTCTTGAATAAAACTTGAGCCCCACTTGTAGGGAACTCAGTGACCCACCTCCATTTACAAGCCAGGCAATCCTTCATTCAGGAATGAGCACAATCAAGTATATCTACTCTCATAAAATAATATCATTTTTGAAGTAGAATGAAGTATAATGATGCACACAAGTTCATATATATGAAAAAATGACATAACAAAACCCACTACTTTGCATGCTAACTTAAACATTATTTTTAATTACAATTAACTATCAGTCTATATACACCAAAATGTAAGCACCTACCCCTACCATAATATGGCTCAATCTTGAAAACATGCTAAGTGAATGAAGTCGAACACAAAACACCACATATATTTACTGCATTCCTATGCAGATCCATACAGGCAGAATCGTGGTTGCCAAAGGATGGGGAAGAAAGAAAAGGATGGTGACTATTAACAATGTGAGGTTCCAAGAGGTGTAAGATCTCCACTTTGAAAACTTTATGATGTTGGAGAAATAAATCAAAGGACACCAAAAGATAGAAAGACCTCTCATAATCATGAATTGACAAATGAATACTATGAAAACTGGTTACACTTTTAATCTCTACAAATTTAATGCCATCTCCATCGAAACCCCATTGACATTCTTCACAGAACTAGAGAAATAATCCAAAATTCAGAGTGAAGCCCAAACCCAGTTAAAAAAAAATAACTAATGTCCAAATCAGCCCTTAGCAGAATGAGCAATGTTGAAGGTATTGTGATATGACAATATCTGACCTCAAACTATATTATAGAGCCATAGTAACAAACACATACTGGCACAAAAATAGACATATAGGCCCCTAGAAGGAAACAAGGGCCCAGAAACCAACCCATGCAGTTACAGTCACCTAACTTCTGACAAAAAGAAGCATACACTGAAGAAAAGATGGCCTCTTCAACAAATGAGGCTAAGAAAAAACCTGAATCATCACATGTAGAATGAAATGAGATCCACATCACTTCACCCTGCACAAAAAAATCTACTCAAACCGGATTGAAGACTTTACATAAGACCTGTGACTTTGAAACTGCCAGGGAGAAACAGATGATAACATCTCAAGATCTAGGCACAGACAAGAATTTTCTGAAAAGGGCTCCAATAACATCGGAAGAAAATTGCAAAATTCAGTAGATGGGTGTGCATGACCAAAATAGAAGATAACCCTTGCATACAACACAGGGATGGTCAGAAGAATGAGAGACAGTCTACAGAATGGGGAAAAAAATCTTTGCCAACCTTACATCAGCCGGGATTAGTATCGGTGATATATACTATACATCTAAGATAGGATATATAATAACTGATATATATTATTATCTGGGATATGTATACATACTCACATTTAGGGCTGGGGGTCTGACCCAGTGCTTGCTGCACAGTCTGAGGGCATGAGCTCAGACTCCCAGCACCCACGTAAAAGTCAGACACAAGGATGCTCTCCTGCAGCTCCAGCACTGAGAGAACAGAATTAGAAGATCCCAGGAGGATCCTGAGCCATCCAGTCTAGCTGAGACGGTAATCTCCAAGGCCAGAGAGAGACACTGTCTCAAACAATAAAGTGGAGAGGAACAGAGGAAGATGCCCAACGTCAGCCTGTATTATGTGCACAAAAATATCTGCCAAACTAAACACCAAAAGGAACCCACAAATCATCTAATCCGCAAATGAGCTCATGAAGTGATCAGTTCTCAAAAGAAGAAAAAAGTGGGGCCAGCAAAGACTTGGGGGAAAGTATTCAAGGCCTGGGCACATGGCTCAGTAAGAACACTTGCTGCCCGAGGTTACTCCTGAGTTCAAATCCCTAGAAACTTCATTTAAAAGACGGTCATTCTTTTACTGGCTTTGGGGACCCTACCCCTCATACTGGGTCACCTTGCCCAGCCTTAATGCATGGGGAGGTGCTTAGTCTTACTGCAACTCCATAGGCCATGTTTTGTTGATACCCCTGGGAGACCTGGACTTTCTAAACAGAAACAGGAGAGGAGTGGATTGTGGGTGGGAACAAAGGGTGAGTAAGGGACTGGGAGGAGAGGAGAAAGGGGAAATTGTGGCTGGGATGTAAAATAAATAAATTAATTCAATTTTACAAAACCAGCCGGTCATTGTTGTATGTGTGCCTTTAATCCCAATGATAATACAGACTGATGGAGGAGGACGCCCAGTGTCTTCCTCTGGCATTTGCACAAATAGGCACACATACACCTACACATACACGTGAACACACAGACACATACACACACCACTAAAATGTTCACCATCCTTAGACATAAGGGAAGCACCCATTTAAAGTGCACCGGAGGACCCAGATGCTTGCCCATTCCCTGATTCCCCTTTTCCCCACCCCCAACTCCTTCCCTGTCCCCCATCCCCTGTCCCCCGTCCCTGCCCAGACTTCTCGGCCGGGTGAGGGGGCGGGGTATCATAATCAACCAAAAGCTGCTCTGGGCCGGCAGAGGACACAGATGGGCACCATCATCCCAAGTGCTGCCCGAGATTTCTAGGCTGGAGAAGAAAAGCAACAGCTGCATGCCATGCCTTGGGACTGGGGTGGGCAGGACTCAACCAAGCGCCACTGGTGACGCAACCAAAAGCCCTGGCACTAGGAAGTCGGGCACCATTATAGTGAGTGAGTATGGGGTGGGGAAATGGAAGAGACAGAGAAGCAGATCGGTTCATGGGCTGGGGAGAGGCAGATCTGAAGAGGTGAGGGACAGGCTGATGTAAATGGCCTGCTAGCCACCTGAGTCCAAGGCGATGTCCCAGCCTGGGCTGCTGACAAGGGCCAGGTCTTCATCCAAGGCTCTGAAGCACCCCACGGGGCCTGCGTTGATGTCTGTGGCAACTGTTGCCACTGAAGGCCATGCAGAGGCCTGTAGTCTGGGCTGCCACCTGGGGCCATGTTGGTGTCCAAGGGCCATGCTACCGTGGGGGTCATGCCAATCTGGGTGGTCTACGCTGCTACCTGCGGCCATGGTGATACCCTGGCCTGGGCTACTGCTGAGGATCATATCTGGGTCCGTGGTCCTACTACAGCCGGGGTCTGAATTGATGTCTCTGGCCAGTGATGCCACAGGGGGCCACACAGATGCCCAGGGTCTAGACTGTAATCTATGACCATGTTGGTATCTAAGGGCTATGCTGCTGCTCAAGCCAAGCCAATTTGAGTGGCCAGTGCTGTGCATCACCTGGGGCTATGGCATCCTCTGGCCCAGGGCTGCTGCTTAGGACCACTTCTAGGTCCATGGTCCCATCACAACCAGGGTCTGGATTGATGACCGTGGCCCATGTTGCCACCAAAGACCACACAGATGCCCAGGGTCTGAGACGCAACCTACAGCCATGAGGGTGTCCAAGGGCCAGCCATGTGGTGTACAGGCCAAAGCTGCTGCCAAGGGCCATGTCTGGGTTCCTGGTCCTACTTCAGCTGGGGTCTGTGATGACATCCATGGCCCATGTTAGCACAGAGGGTCATTCGAACCATGTCGTACTGAGCCAGCCCAGCCCTTCACTGGCCCTAGGAGAACTGTCCCTGTCCCTCTCTGGATACTGCAGCAGAAGAGCTGTCCCCAACCCTTAGGGGACAGCAGCCCCAATCCCCAACACTCAGGAAAGATGGCCCCACCCCTCACCACAGGTGCAACTCACCTGGGCAGCACACTAGAGCTGGCCCTGTGATCAGGGACGCAGGTAAGAGGACCTTGAGGGCGTCCTCATATGCCATGCGGTAACATGGGTGAGGGAAAGATGTCCTCCCCTGTATCAGTCTTCCTTTTAGGCCACCAACTAGACTTCTTATTAATTATGAATGCTCAGCCTTATCTTAGCTCTTATTTTAAACTGTTTCTCTTTATCTGCAATTTTACCTCAGGGCTTTTTACCTTTTTCTTTCTGTATATCTTACTTTCCTGCTGTATCCATGGCTGGCTGGCTGCTGCCTGGCTTCTGGACCTAGGCATGTCCCTCTCTTTCTCCCTCCCTCTCTTTATTCTTCTCTCTTCTCTCTCCTCCCGCTTACTCTCTCTGCCCACCAGCCCTGCCTCCCTCTCCTGCCTAGCTATTGGATAGTCAGCTCTTTATTTGACCAATCAGGTGCCTTAGGCAGGCAAGGTGAAATAGATCCAACCAACATATCTTTACATAATGAATAATATTTACATATATCTTACATAATTAAACAAATACAGCACAAACAAATGTAATATATCTTTACATCATTAACAACGGCAGCAGAAACAAATGTTAACACATCTCTACATAGTTAAATATTCCACCACACTCCCCACTCTGCCCCTTGCTACCTGTGGCAGGCAAGAGAGTTGGCTCCAGGGTCCTAAGAGTGAGAGAATTAACCCTGCGCCAGACCAGCCGCAGCTGTAACCAGTGGGTCCTGTACCCCGCCTGGACAGCACACTAGAGCTGACCCTGTTGTTGGGTGAGCAGGTGAGCCAGCCCTGAGGGCATGAGAGCAGGAGAGCTGACCCCACACCCCCCCTTTCCTATCCCCCCTACACCAATCAGGAGAGAAGGCCCTACACTTTGTCTGGGCAAAACAGTCGAGCTGGCCCTGGCGGTGTGAGTGTGGGTGAGCTGGATCTGAGGGCCTGAGAGCGGGAAAACTGGCCCCACTCCCTGCTGCAGGCTGCATTGGGTGAGCTAGCTGAGGCAGTGCTGCAGAGCTCATCTGGATAGTGACAATGAGGGAAAGCTATCGAGCAGACCAGCCCAGCTTCCACCCAGGCCCAGAACCAGGGCTGTTGGCCCACCCCAGCATCCACTTCATCTATGAACTGTTGGAGCATAGGAAGGGGATGAACCTACAGATCCAAATCAGCAGGATCTCCATGACGCAGGACAACAGGATATCCAATAGGAGCCCCAGCGAGAGCCCATCATCAGTGATGTAGCAGAAACCAGAAGCCTCGAGCCAGACCAATGACTTGTGGTAATGATCACTTGGAAGTAAGGATGTATGGACTAAAGGGTGAACTGGGTGACTCAAGGGGCCACACTACAGCTTCCACGAAAAGATTCTTCCTCTCTCTCTCTCTCTCTCTCTCTCTCTCTCTCTCTCTCTCTCTCTCTCTCTCTCTCTCTTTTGTATGGTTTTTGGTTTTTCTTTTAAATTTGGTTTTGTTTTGGAGAGAGGCTGCAAAGGCAAAAGGTGGATGCAAGGGATGGATGGGGAGACAAGTGGGATGATAAGAACGTGTGATGCGAAATACACAAAGAATCGATAAAAGTTTAAATAAATAACTGCTTTCTGACTCTACCTCACCCCAGTCAACGGCTATCGTCAAGAAAACACGAGACAATAAATACTGGCAGATATGGAGGAACAGAGGAAACGCTTATTCCCTGCCGGTGGTTGTATAAATGCGTGCGACCACTGTATACATGGACATAGAAGTTTCTCCCAAAACTAAAAACAGAAGTACCACGTGACTCTTGGTCATTTATATACCTGAAAGAGACTAAGTCGACAGAGTGCAGAGATGCTTGCACACCCGTCTCCATGGCGGCCCTTGTCACAAGAGTGAGAAAAATGAAGGGAGCCTGGAGAAACGGACAGAGAAAGCATGGTGCCTGGACACAGTGGAATTTCATCCAACTCCAGAGGATAGTGAAATCATGATGTTTGTGAGGAAATGGATACGACTGGAAGTCGTTAAGATGCTAGCCTCAGGCGGCAGGTGCCATGCGCACCCTCTCAGGTGAGCCTAGACTCTGTATGCAGTGTGTGGACATGTGTGTGTGTGTGTGTGTGTGTGTGTGTGTGTGTGTGTGTGTGTTCGTGAGAGGGAATTAGACTAGAAAATGGCATCATGAGAGAGGGGGAGGAGATCTTTGGGCAGTGGGGGGACATGGGTAATGGAATACATGTGATACACAGGAAGAATTTAGAGTGCCAGCCAGAGGACAGCAGGGGACATCGGAGAAGGAAGCAAGAAAAGGAACAAATGAGAATAAAACCTAATGATGCACATGTAAGATGATGCCATAAGAAAACTCCGTATGATAGCCTAAAAGATAAATAAAAATGAAGACGCGGGCTGTCCTCTGAATGAGAGGTGATGGTTGCAAGCTACGAATATACTAATAGAACCACAAAAATCTTAGTACTTGTATTATGTAAGTTACATGTTGCAGTAAAAAGTGTTCCAGTTCTTTAAAATGGGATGATAAGGTCACCTTTGCTGTCTTGTTCAGCAGCAGTCCAGGGCATGCACATCTTCAGTAATGTGCCTGCATTGTCGACCCGTCAGGAAAGTTCCTCTGTGAGCGTCTGCCCACCACTTCTGGTCAAAGGCCCCGAGGTGGAAGAGCTGACGCCTGAGATTTGCTCTGTCAACTCAGTGTTTTACAGCCTCTTCTGATAAAAACGTAGCGTGCACCTGGGCTTGCTTCCCGACTGCTCTCCCGGCGTTATTCTCAAACTTCCACCACGCCCAGTACAAAGATGGGGGTGACACATGAACATAGCCTGGTGTGCTTACGCTCACCTTTCCTGGCGATCTTGACCTCTTGGGGAAAAAATGTCTTAGGGTAAATTCCATTTGGTATTTGTGACCAGTAGCTTTAATTGCCAACGTGCCGCTCACTATCTAGAATCACCTGGGAAGAGAGCCTCAGTGAGGAATTGTCTCCATCGGGTTGGCCTGTGGCATGTCTGTGGGGGAAAATCAGAACTCAGTTAGGGCAGGGCAAATCCACTGCAGAAACCACAGCACAGGGGCTCTCCATCTTCCTAAGGCTACCAACCCTTTGACACAGTTCCTGATGTTGTGGTGACCCCCGCCCCCCCCCCACACACACAACCATACAATTATTTTTGTTGCTACGTCATAACTGTAATTTTGCTACTGTGGTGAATCACAACGTAAATATCTGTGTTTTCCTAGGGGCTTAGGCGAGCCCTGTGAAAGGACCATTTGGGGTCTCGGCCCACAGGTTGAGAACCACTGCTATAGGAGCTCCTGGCGACCCAGGAGGTACGAACTTCTTGTCTGTTCTCTATTTCTGCACACACGTTCGAGCTTGTCTCTTGCTTTTCTCAAGTAGTACAGAATAAAGGTTTCCATTGGCTGAGAGAATATTTCTACGTTACCATTGTCCAATAGAAAAATGGACGATTTCCCCCTTAGAAAACGCTCTTGTCTATTCTTTGATTGCCTCAGCATTGACCAAAGATGCACTATACGTGTGAGGCCCCGTAAGCTCAGTGCTAAACTAGAAGATAAGCAATTCCATTGAGGAAGGTGGGTGGTCATCAAAAGGGGAAATTAGATACACGGGAAAGTGACCAATGGCTTCTATCACTGCCAATGGTCTCGGGGTCCCAGACATTTTCTCTATGTTAGAAGCATACAAAATACTCTTTTATGTGTTGTACAAGTGAGGCATGCTGTGGCACATTACTCTCAGGCGTCTGTCAAGGAAGAGCTGCTCTCACAGAGCACGACTGTCCTTTCTTTTGATCAGATAATGAGAATTCTCTAATCCACGATTCCTTTTCCTGACTGGCAGGACGCTGAGCACTAAATTTACTGCTCAGTTACCTAACTCTATTAGGTCTCATCATTAAAGCATCTAATTCCTTCCTCTTTTGATACTTTTACAGTTCTAATTCCTGGCCTGCCTATCTTTATGGTAGTAAAAATATATTTTATTCAAGCCACCTCAAATTCTCCTTGAAAGACAGGGTTTTTTATAAGTTCCTCTAATACCTAGTATTTCTTAACTTTATTATTTTTCCATTATTAAAGTGATGAGTGCTTATTATATAAAATTTAGAAAAGAAGAGAAAAATTACCCATGTCCCTACCAGTGTTCTCACCAGGTATTATTAACATAGTTTTAAAAGTGAACAGAGGGCCGCCATTTTGTCACAAAATGGCTCAGCAGATAAGAGCACTTGCTGTGCAGACCTCATGAGCTGGATTTAACCCCTGGACTCCATATAAAGGTATAAAGAGAGAGCTGACCCAACAGAGTTGTCTTCTGACCTACACAGACACAGAGACACACAATAATAATAATGATGATCGTGGTCGTGATAGATTAAATAATGAATTTTTTGGAAAGAGGATCAGAGCCAAGTCATACAATGAGCCAGGCTGAATATATTTCTTACAAGAAAACCCCTGGTGGCTTTAAATTATGGAAGGAATTCAAGGAGAATAAAACTCTTAACAAGAATAAGAATCATTCACCTCTGAGAGATGTAGTTCAGTAGTAGAGCACTTGACCAGCATGCATGAGGCCCCAGGTTCAATTCCCAATAGCAACAAAAAGAATAAAAAAAGGCCTTGAAGTCTTGGCATTGGTTATCCAAAACTTATCCTTTACAACATTTATTGGGCTGGAGAGACGGCTTAGTGGTTAAGAGCAGCTGTTGCTCTTCCAGAGGACGTGAGTCTGATTCCCAGCAACCATCCAGCATCTCTCAACAACCTATAACTCCAGTTCCAAGAGATCTGACACACTCCTCCGATCTCCACATAGATGCACAAATATGCATGCAGGAAAAACACCCAAGGCATACACATAAACAAAAGTAAAAATTAGTTTTAAAATTTCATTCAGTCATTTTATGTTGAAGAGAGTTTGCCTTCCCGTCTGTATGTGTCCCATGTCTGTGCCTGGTGCCCTTAGAGGCCAGAAGATTTTCAGATCCACTAGAACTGGAGTTACAACTGGTTGTGAGCTACTGTGTGGGTTCTGGGAATTGAACTCACATCATCTGCAAGAACAGCCAACACTCTGAAGTGCTGAGCCATTCTTACAGTCCCAAAATGTATTCTCACATTACTACTAAGCAATTTAGTAAGCCGTCCTTCCCAAATGTTATCTATTCAACTGAAGCTCAGAAGCAAACTACTACCCCTTGTTAGGCTCTGATGTGGCAAATCCCTTTTACAAGCATGCATTTGATAGCTGGATAAGTAGCCTTTAGAGCCCCAATTCTGCCAAGTTGCCAAGGTGACCGTAAAAGTCACAGAAAAGTTGAAAGGGGTGTGAGTGTCTGTCCACCTGCAAAGAGAGCTTCACTTTGACTCCAAAAGAAAATCAAGAGGATAACCATATTAAGTATTTTCATTCCTACATTAGTCAGCTCAGGCTTCCATAAAAAAAAAAAAATCAATGGAGATGCATTTCCTCACAGTTCAGAAAGTCGGAGAACAGGAGCCCGCTCAGTCAGTCTCTAGCAAGGATCTACTCCCCAGTGTTCAAACGATTTCCTCCACGTATCCTCAGTGTACAGGGACTCCCCATAGTAAACAAGGAAAGCCACATCAAATAATGTGTGGAGAGGGGCACCCACAGGTCCAGGAACCACTCTCCCCTGGATTGGGTGATTCTCATGATCCAGTGTAGGGCTAGCCACTCAGCCCCAGTTCTAAACTGTGCAGTTACCCTACGTCTAACCTTTGCATGTGTTTCTCGCCTCCGGTACCCCAGCTTCTCTCATCAGCCAGCACACCAACAGAAATGCCCTTCTTCTAAGGACACAAATCTTATTGGATCATATTGTTTAAACTTAGTGCTTCGTGTGGGCCGTATGTCTAAATACAGTCACACTGGAGGTTAGAACAAATGTCATTCAGCCCAGAGCAATCCCTTTGCTCTGGTAGTCAAAGCTTTTGACAGTGACTTAATTTAGCTCTGAGAATCTAGAATATAAGCATTTAAGAAGAGGTGAGATTTTTTTACTCCTTCTTGGAAAGGCAGTTTACCATGAAGCCAGCAGGACGAGAACTCAGTGACCAACTGATAATGCATGAAATAACTAGATTCGGGACATACAAAGCCAGCTGAAATAGCACACTTTGTTTCGTCCAGCCCTTTACGTAGTGTGTGCTTACACCTAAATATGGAACCAGAAGTCTATTTTGGATCAGAATAAAATTCCCATCCTTTGTATTCCAGATTCACACATCTGTCTTTAGTCCTCTCATTTGAAGCATAAAATTAAACAGAAAAATATATAAAGCAAATATTGTGGCCCTTCTCTGGACTTGCTCACATGTGTTAACTCTGTTCAGAAAGCATGTGATTTTCCCCTATGACATCTGAAGTGCAATACAGAAATTCATCCTTTTAGTGAACTGTGCCTTTCCCCCAAGATTTTTATTTTGCATTTAACGAAATAACAGCAAATTTCAGGTATTAGAAGGATCGAAACAACCTCTTCTATTCTGTTGTCCGGAGAGCACCATCTTTTATTCATGGCTTCTCTTGTAGTGCTGGGAGGCAGATTCTGTTGCTATAGCAACGCCCTGCATATCCTTGGGGATAGCTTACAGTTTCACTTTTTAGAAAAAAAAAAAAAAAACCAACAACAAAGAGCCATTGATACTACACGTTGCCAAAGGTTATAAAAGTTGAATTCTAAAATGAAAATATTTCTTCTATAGAAGTGGCAGACCATATGCATCCCACAAATTCAAAGAGATATGTAAGGATGCAACCAACCTCTGTGTGAACACTGATGAATCCGCTTGGCTTCAATGGATTATTCACAGCAAAAGTAGTTGAGGAGCATGCCTCGTTTTCTAAGACCCCTGTGGCAAATGACGCCTTGTTGCCAGTATCCCTAAGGATCCAGAAGCAAGAAAATGAAACAAACCAACAACAACAACAAAAAAAAAAAAATCAAAGGTCCTATCACTTACATTTTGTTTGTTACTTTGTAATCACCTTCCTATCCCCACCCCCAACCAAAACGAACTGTTAAATAAAAATCCAATTACACTCTGACAGTAAATAGATCCTCAATGAGTGGTTGGTTGTGACTGAATCCTTGTTCCTCAGAATAGATATTAAATGTACGAGATTCTCAAGAGCTCTGAAATCTGTATGCCTAGTTTCATTTAAACTGGATTCTCTCTTCCTCTGTAAGGAAACAGATTCCTTAGCTAGCTGTAGCTGTAGGAAAAGCAACGGATTTTCAAACATTCCTTATCTCAGCCCCCTCCAAGTCCAAAGGGACGCACCAACTTCAAATGAGAAGTTGGACACTCACAGAACTGCTTCCTAGAAAAACATCCATCATCACTCACAGGGGGGACAGGAGTGGAAATCTGGATTTCCTCAGCAGGAGGAGCTGCTGGCCAACAATGAAGATAAAATATAAGACCTGATCCAAGTCACTCCACCTACCGTAGCCAGAGCAAACTCACTAGGGGGAAGGAGATCCTTCTACCAGACCACGCAAACATCACAATTCAAGTCCATTCATTCATCACTATTTACTAAGTATGTGTTATATTATAAGCCACTCAAATGCTTGCTAAACTCACGGTTGTATTTTTAAAGGGCTGGTGGGCTCTGATTTTAAAAAGATTTATGAATGCACTGGGGATGCTATTAAAACTAGTCCCTTGGCCGGGCGGTGGTGGCGCACGCCTTTAATCCCAGCACTCGGGAGGCAGAGCCAGGCGGATCTCTGTGAGTTCGAGGCCAGCCTGGGCTACCAAGTGAGTTCCAGGAAAGGCGCAAAGCTACACGGAGAAACCCTGTCTCGAAAAACCAAAAAAAAAAAAAAAAACTAGTCCCAAAGGTTCTCACAGCTATTAACAAGTATTGTGTCCCACACACAATGGTCCATTAAAAAGAAGCAAGATCCCTTAGCAAATGCGTTCTCATCAACCACATCTTGAACAACTTCATTATGAAAATGAGTGATGACATAAATAGGTTATAACACATTAAGTAAAAAGTAAATACACAGAATGCCAACATTCAAGACGCTGAGACAAGAGGATTGCTGGGAGTTCATGGTCAGCCTGAGTTATTTGGTGGATTCCAGGACAGCCTGGGCAATCATGTGAGACCTTGTCTCAAAACGGAGGCAGGAGGTGGAGAGGTTAGCCGTTCAAAGCACTTGCTGCTCTTGCAAAGAACTCGGGTTCTACTCCCAACATCCACATGGTGGATCACAGCCACTGTAACTCCCGTTTCAGAGTACTTAGCCCTCTCTTCTGACCTCGACAGACATCAGGCACACACATGACGCATAAACATATGTGAGGACAAAACACTCATACATATAAAACAAAAATAAAAAATTGGGTCTATGGAGATGGATCCATGGTAAGAGCATTTGCTGGGCAAATGTAAGGATTGGAGTTCAGATCTCACCATCCACATGACAAGCTAGCTGTGGTCCTGTTCACGGCTGTAACTCCAGCACCAAGTGTCCCCACTTGGTGAAGATCTCCATTCTGGAGGGGGCACTGAATGTGAGCTCCAGGCTCAGGCACATGTACCAGCACACATAATGTGCACGTACACCTCACACACATACATACATACTACACGCAAACACACACATACTACACACAAATTTACACACACACACACATACATACTACACACAAACCACACACACACATACATACATACTGCACACAAATTTAAACACACATATTCATACTACACACAGACTCACACATATACACACACATAGATACAGTCTACATACAAAGTCACACACACGTACATACATACATACATACATACATATTACACACAAACTCTCTCTCACACACATACATACTACACACAAACTCTCACACACACACACACACACACACACACACACACACACACACACACACGAATAAATAAAGGCATGAGTCCACAGTAATGTGTAAAAGGAGAAGTGAGGAAGAGATCAAAGAGAGTAAAGGGGAAACCAAGGCAGAAAGCTCTTCTTTAACAGGATACCAGTTGTTATGAACTGAATTTTGTGCCCACAAAACTCACATATCGAGGCCCTAACTCCAAACCATGACTGGAGATGGGGCCTTAGGAAGGTAACTACGGTTAAGTGAAGCCACATGGTGGGGATTTAACTGGCTAGGATCTAGAAGAGGAAAAGACATGGGAACCTTCTTTTCCCTCCTCTCCCCTCCCTCCCCCTCTCTCCTCCCTTCCCCTGTTTCTTCCTCCCCCATCCCCTCCCTTCTCTCCTCCCTCTCCCTTCCTTTCCCCTTCCTCCCCCTCTCCTCTCCCTTCCCCTGTTTCTTCCTCTCCCTTCCCTTCTCCCCTTCCTCTCCCCTCCCTCACCCTTCTCTCATAGAGATAAGACCAAGACCGTGTAAGGATGAAAAGAAGTGACTGTATATGGGAAGGATTCATCAGAAGACCTGGAACTTGTCTTCTGTAACAGTGAGAACCCCAGTTTCCGGAGCTTAGCACCCGGTCTGTCTGGGTACTTGTTGTGACGGCCCAGGTAGACTATCGCACTCCATCACTACTTTCAACCCCACCCCCATGTGAGGATCATCAGTGGTGACCCACACCCCACCCGTGCATACACTGACAGCACCAACTGGACTTAGTGCACTTAAAAATAAGTAAACACATAAATTAAATTTAAGAAGAGGACAAGAAGTCGGGATGGAGATATGTGGGTCCTAGAGAGGAGAAGGAGTTGGGAGGAGAGTTGGGGGTGGATATGATCAAGATATAATATATACAGTATGGAATTTTCAGAAAAGAAATGAAAACTACTTTTAAAAAGACTTATCAGTAGATTCAGCAATCACTAGGTAAAAGATTCGTTTTTACAGGTCATTTTTATTTGTTTTTTGGTTTTGGTTTCGGTGTTTGGTTGTTTTTTGTTTTATTTTTTCTTGTGGAACTGGAGGTGGAACCTTGCGTTCCACACAGACCAGCAAGCTCTCTACTACTGAGCTGCATTCTCAGCTCAAAATTCAATGGTTTTAAAAAACACCTCCACACAGATTGGCTTTGCATTGGGGATGTTGGCCAAAGGGCATCGCCAGCTTCACCAAGTGGTCAAACAGTGTGCCAAGCTGATGTCTTTCTCCAAACAGATCCACTAAGAAAGGTTCATCACCTATCCAGTACTCTAGCCAGAATGTTTAACCCCAGCTAAGTCCTGAGAAAGCAGACAAATCTTCACAAGGGAGCTATATTTTTGCAAAGCAACTGATGTATTCCCTCAAGACAGAGTTAATGTTATAAGCATAACAGGACACACTTCTAAAATAAAAGCTCTAAAATCGCCCGACCTACAGTTAGCAATTTGTTATTTGTTACAGTTACAATTAGTTTGATTGACTGTTGAGTCAACAAAGACAACTAAATAGATTGTGTATAACTTTGAAATCTTTTTTTTTTTTTTTTGGTTTTTCGAGACAGGGTTTCTCTGTGTAGCTTTGCGCCTTTCCTGGAACTCACTTGGTAGTCCAGGCTGGCCTCGAACTCACAGAGATCCGCCTGGCTCTGCCTCCCGAGTGCTGGGATTAAAGGCGTGCGCCACCACTGCCCGGCTAACTTTGAAATCTTTAAGGAGGTTCTACGTCTTGGATGACAATATCAAATCAATACCAGTTTGCTTACTATGGATAGTATTTTGTCTCTACAAGAAATTGTCTATACTTAGCAAGTGTATACACTAACGTACTCATGGATGAGCTATTGCCATGTCTGGAACTTCCTTTCAAATAGTTCAGTAACAGCAACAATAAAGATTCACACGTGTGCAAACAGAGGACAAGATGAAGAAGAGGTGAAATGTTGATAATTGGTGACTGTAGGCAACAGGGTACTTAGTAGTCAATGTCTGGCCCTAACTTTTCTGTGATTTGAATTATTTTTAATTTGAAGCTTAAAAACCTTTAAGAAACATTAATGTGCCGGGTGGTGGTGGTGCTCGCCTTCAATCCCAGCACTCGGGAGGCAGATACAGGCAAATCTCTGTGAGTTCAAGGCCAGCCTGGTCTACAAAGCGAATTCCAGGAAAGGCGCAAAGCTACACAGAGAAACCCTGTCTCGAAAAAAAAAAAATAATAATAATGTATTAAAGTGCTCGGAAGAGGCTGAGTTGGTTAAGAGCACTTACTGCTCTTACAGAAGGTCCAGGTTTGGGTCCCAGCATCCGCACAGAGGCTCACAGCCATCCCTAACTCTGGTTCCAGGGAACCTAGCTCCCTATTTCTGACCTCCGTGGGCATCAGGCACACGGCATGCAGGTTATGGAACGCTTTGCAGGCCCGTGTGCATCTGAGGGTTCGTTCTCTACACTCTTGGGTATGTCGCATATTTAAGTACTAAGGAACTGATATGGTTCAAACAGCAAGAATGGTCTCAGAGACTCGCTGGACCAGGAGAGCTTTTGTGATTGGCCACAACAGAGCCGTAGGATTCCTGTGGCTCTCTAATTTATCCTTTTTCTTTCGAATTTTTAGGTAAATTTTCAGAACTGTATCTTTTATCACATTCTTTAGAGTACAATTTTGAAATTATGCTAATGTGTTAAAGCTATAGCTGCAAACACACGTATCTTGTGCTTCTCAAAGCCCATTCTGCAGCAGCTGGGAGCCCGTAAACACCCAGAGTTTCTGCACTGCATGCCCCTCCCCATCTCAGAGTCCCCGGTGTTTCTTGTCAGCCTAGTTCGCCAGGCCTTTCTCTAAGTACTGCCAAATAAGAAATCACCACAAAGACAAGTGGAAGGAGAAAACGTTGTTAAAATAACTCCACACACCACCTGCGATTCTGGTAAATGCCTTCCCTCAGAGCCGGCTTGGGAGCTTCCTGCAAATCAGTGGCGCTGCCCCCCACGGGGGTCAGTGTTCCCTTTTCAGCTCAGAAATCAAATACCTCTGACTGAGCCGCGTCTGCTTTTGTCCTCTCCTGACCTACATGGTCCTGTGAGGGACATCTTTGTCTCACTTTTCTTTGGTCACCGAGTTCATGTACCTCAATAGGCTAGGTCTTGCAGTCCATTAACGAGAATTCTCAGCTCAGCTCTGGGCCACCCAGGAACCCCGGATGCATGTTCACACTGAAAGGCTTCACTGGTGGCCCATTCAAATGCGCTAACGTCAGGGAAAAAAGGTTGAATGGGGCGCCAATGTACACCATTGCGGAGGCAAAGTGACTGCGGCTTCCAACAAAGCTTCCCCTGTGGTGACGTTAAGCAGAATTATCAATGGTGCAGAGGCTGAGCAGGAACTAATGCTCCAATCATGCCATCAACAGTCGGCACAGAGGCAGTCACTTCAGCATGAAATCACGGTGCAAAGTTCACTCAGTTCAATCCTCCCTTCAGCTTCCCGCTACCAGGTAAACGTGTGGATATGCCATTTGGCTCTCTAGTTCCAGGTATGTCTCTTCAAATTAGCATGCCGAAGACCTTCAAATGGAAGAGGAATGGGCGGGATTTGTTTCCAATGTTTCCTAGATTTATATCTTAAAGTCCTTTTAGTTTCTCGCGGATGTACAGACACAGACAGAACAATGTCTAGGGACTCACCCCCTAGGCCCTAAAAGGGCATTTTAGCTCAGCAAAGAAATACTTTGACCATGCAAAACAGATGCCATACTACAGTCCCACACAGCTAATTCTTACAAAAGAATGCCTTGTATTTCATCTGAATTCTGAAAGTATGTGACTGAATCCATCCCTCTCTTCCCTCACCTAAGCGGAGGAAACAAAGTAGGGAAAAGAGAATATCACAGCTGGCCTTTTTTCCCCTTCTGAATAGACATTTCTAGAAAGATACAAACGGAGCCAATGAGTCAAGATGTCTGTGAGTGTCTTTAGATTCACTGTAAGACCTTGGATTCTGAATAATTCATAAATACAGAGTGTTTTCACATATTTAACTGGGAAGAATAGCCCAAGATTATAGTCACACTGTCTTGGTCTGTTTTCTGTTGTCATTGTTGACTACTATAGACTGGGTGTGGTGGCTCAAGTCTGTATTTCCAGCACTTGAGAGGTAGAGAGGGGAAAATTGAGAGTTCGAGGTCATCCTTGGCTACATAGAAAGTTCAAGGCCAGACTGGGCTACATGAAGTAACCATAAATAAATACACACCCACATAATACATACAGACACATTCATACAACACACAGCGAAGTTTATTCAGCTCATAGTTCTAAAGCCTGGGATATCTAAGAGCACAGTGCTGGCTTCTGCCAAAGCCATCACGAGGGCAAACAGAGCAAGTGTGCCAACTTAAACCTCTCGTCTTAGTGCAAAGCCACCGATGCCACCATTGTGAAATCAGGCCAGGTCTAGAAATAATGCTCAGATATAAGTTCTTAAATAGAAAGTGTTCTTAAATTTTCTTTTAGGAAAATCCTCCACTCCCAGGGCTATCACGAACAGACTTCTCAAGAATGAACATGTGCAGAAATGGACAGTTCTTTTGAACAATGATTTTGAAGTCACAGGCTCAAGAATCCCCAATGGGGAGCATAATCATTTCCCCCTGAGAAGAAACCTGCTGCCCGTGAATGCCTGTCCAAGAGAACCCTCCCTGCCATCTTACCAGCATGCACCTCGATCTTACTTCCTGTAAGTCATCCTTCCGGCAACTGATGAGTGGACAAAGATGACTCTTTCTAGCTCCTGGCTTTCTTGCCATGGAGCACTGTACGGTTTCTTCTTTCTGAAAAAGCCCAGTACCAATGATAGTGACCTCGGTATCAGTGTCAATGGTAGTGACCTCGGTCTCAGTGGGGGTCCCCAACCTCATGACCACATTTAACCCTAATTGCTTTCCAAATCACACTAACATATGACTTTGAGCACTAAGTTGTCAACTCATGACTTCTGAAAAACATGCACAAAAACGTAACACACACTATTTCTTAAGTCAAAAGAAGAACCAATATCACTGTCCCTTTAAACAAGGTGACAGTCTACAGACCCAGGTCACATTCATAAGAAACTTCCGCTTGGCTGCTCACTACAAACGAACATACACAAAAAACTTGTTCCTCCTTTTTCCCACAGCTGAATGAAAAAATAAAAAAAGAAAATAGAACATCTCTCCATCTCAGCTAATTTTGAGAGCTGATAATTTATTGGAGGTTCGAGTCCAGAGTACACAATGAGCATGCTCGCACAACAAAACTCTGCCCACACGGACTCGCTTGTAAGTATTCCAGAGTGCTGAAAAAGCTCTCACCTAAAGTGTAGACCCCATGAACTTGTTTTGATCTGTTTTTTTTTTTTTTTTTTAAAGGATGTTTCGGAGAAGGGAATTTTCTAGGACCTTGGGCTCTGTCTGGTCCCTGTAGAAAGACCTGCTAGAGCCTTCTTCCATCTGGTCACCCAACCACTGGCAGCTCTGGGAAGCTTTTCTACAAGAGCTTCTTCCAACACTTCAGCTCCGCAGTAACCCCGGTCACAAACGTCACAGTCTAACAGCAACAAGTCGCCACAGCAGCATCTATATAGAGACCCAGGGAGCAGGGCCTCTGCAGTGATATGCTGTTTGTTGTCTAGCAAATAAAGCTTGCCTGAAGATCAGAGTGTGGAACTAAGCCACTAGTTAGCCACAGAGGCCAGGCAGTGGTGGCGCACGCCTTTAATCCCAGCACTCGGGAGGCAGAGGCAGACGGATCTCTGTGAGTTCAAGACCACCCGGGGCTACACAAGATTATTCCAGTTTAAAAGAGAAACAGAGCCAGGCAGTGGTGGCATATACCTTTGACCCCAGCACTAGGGAGGTAGAGACAGGAAGTGATATGGCTGGGTGGAGAGAGGAATGTAAGGTGGGAGGAGACAGGAACTCGGCCCTCTTTCAGGCTGAGGATTTCACAGAGGTAAGAGCTAGTGGCTGGCTGCTCTGTTTCTCTGATCTTTCAGCTTCCACCCTGATAGCTGACTCTGGGTTTTTTATTAATTAAGACCAATTAGGAATTGCGCTATAGGGTGCCAGTGTCCCGGAACCTCTGACTTCTTTTCTCTGGAGGTGTTAAAATGCTTCATTTTAGATCTACAGCCGTCTGATGCCATGCGGCTCATGCGAGTGAAAGACACCCACAGGGCAGCCTGGGTCCTCGTGGTCTGGGCTACCTGACAGCATCCAGAGGCCCTCCTGGCACCTACATCTGTGATGACATCCATGACCCATGTTGCCACCATGGCCGTGGGGATGCCTAGACTCTGGGCTGCCCCCTGTGGCCATTTTGGTGTCTGAGGGCGGCCGTGCTGCCACCAGGGGACGTGATGACATCTGGGCTGCTGTGGAAGGGAAAGAGGACATGTCTGGGTCTGTGGCCTTGCTTCAGCCAGGGTCTATGTGAATGTCCATGGCTTCAGTAACCACTGAAGGCCATGAGGATGACCAGAGCCTGGTCACACACTTGAGTCCATGTTGGTGTCCAAGGGCTACACTGCAGCAAGGCCATGGTAATCTGGGCGGCCTGTGCAGCCACCTGGGGCCATGTCTTAGTCCTTGACCCTACTGCAGCCAGGGTCTGGGTTGATATTCATGGCTCCCGATACCATAGAAGACCATGGAAATACCCAGGGTCTGGGCCGTCACCTGAGTCCAGGTGAGGATCTGAGGGCCATGCTGCAGCTAGGGTCATACCAATCTGGGTGGCCTGTGCTGCCACTAGGGCCATGGTGACATCTAGACCCGAGCTGCTGCCAAGGGTCATAGCTGGGTCTGGGGTCCTGCTGCAGCTGGGGTCTGTGATGGTGTCCATCGCCACTGTCACGACAGGGGGTCACAGGCACCATGCACATTAAAATTTAAGAGCCATGCTGAGCCAGCCCCATCCCTTACTGTGCCTGGGGAAGTTGGTGCTGCCCCTTGCTGGTCACTGCAGCAGAAAAGCAGGTCCTGCCCCCCATGGGAGAGCTGGCCCCCAGATTTGGGAGAGATTGCTCCATGGGTATGAGAGAGCTGGTCCCGATGGCATGGGCCTAGGACAGCTGGCTCTGCCCCTCACCTGGGGGAGGCAGTCCCAACGGCCCTACCAACCAGCTCAGCTACCATCCAGACCCACATCCTGGGCGTTGGGTTGGTCCACCCTAACATCTACCCCATCTATGACCTGCTGGAGTTCGTGAAGGGTCTGGTTCTATGGAATGATAACCGCAGGATCTCCATGACTCGGGGCAACAACAGGATATCCAAGAGGCCTTCTGGTGAGGGTCCAGTGATGATGGTGTGTCAGAGGCCTTGAACCAGACCAATGACTCTTCTTAATAGACATTTTGTGGGTGGAATTGATTGGACAAAAGGGTATGCTGCATGACACACCACGGTCCTGATGCCACCAGGATGAGTGAAGAGGTGTTGGACAGACGGAGGAGCAAGATGGGTTGTTTTTTGTTTGTTTTTGTTTTTAATTGGCTTGGGGGAAGTTCTTTGGGGGAGGATGTTACAGGGGTGAGGGGCAGATATGGAGGGACTGGGAGGTGAGTGGAATTGGGATGCATGATATGAAATTCCCAAAGAATCAATAAAGAATTACGTTATGGGGCCAATTACATTCAAACTACCACAGATGTGTTTTTATTCTTTTCCTCAAAAATAACAAAAGTAACTAATTCTCAATCTTCTTTGAGTTAGAAATAGAATCTTGACTTCACTTCCCTAAAAAACACATGTTTGTGTGTGTGTGTGTGTGTGTGTGTGTGTGTGTGTGTGTGTGTGTGCGCATGTGTATGATACAACAGTAAGAGAGACAACTAGGTAATTGTTAAAAATCAAAATCCAGGGGCTGATGAGATAGCTCAAAAGCACTTGACAAATCCGATGATCCCCACACCCCACAGTAGGAAAAGAAGAACCAACTCCTAAGTGTTGTTGTCTGACTTCCACATGTACGCCTTAGCATACGCCTGTGTGTGCGTGTGCACGCGCATGTGTGTGCACACACACACACACATCACGTACAATAATAGTTAATAAATAAAAACAATATCCAGGGCTGAGGGAGATGGTTCAGTCAGTAAAGTGTCTTCCCTAGAAGCATGAGGAACTGAGTTCAGAGCCCCTGCATCCTCATTACATCCTACACAGTGGCATACATACATCTATACCACAGGGTTGGAGGGCTGGACACAGGCAGATCCCTAAGATCAATGGCTGGCCAGCCTGGCCAAATCAACAAGCTCCATTCCAGTGAGAGGCCCTGTCTCAAAAAAATAAGGTAGAGGGTGATTGAGTCCTCCACTCACACATGCATACATGCTCACCCTCACCTACATGTACATACACACACATGAACCTATACATACACACACAAAAATTTAAACCAAACTAGTCAAGCAGGAAAAGTAATTCCTTTTTCTCCTCTCCGTGATTTTCTTATTTATCAAACATCACTCAAAGACATATGTAAGATATAAACCTAAAGTGTTTAATTCTAAGTATTTTCTTGGGGACTGGTGTCTATAGAACCTTCCATTCCGTTTGTGGGTATGGATAGCGGTCTTTGTGGGGAGCAAGGAAGCCTTGAGTGAATGTGTAAAGAGCAGAGAAAGTCCTGAGTGAATGTGTACTATTGACGTGGGCATAGTCACGTCAAGGACCGATACCTCAGACCACAGGGACGGCAAAGCCTCCCTCTGGTCAGAGTTTAAATGTTGACAGTGTTTGCAGTTACAGGGGTTTATGGATGGTTAATCAGTGTGTGTGTGTGTAAAAACTAGCAAGGGCAGCATCCTCCGCCCAGATGTTGCAGCCTGGGAATGCTCACTTACAGAGACCTCCTACTGGGACTAGCCGACTCCTCCCCCTGTGCGGTACGTAAGAAACACGCTGAAGTCTCAGGCTGTGGCGCACGGCTGGTGCCACTCCACCGGAGTGCACGCGGCCCACATCACTCCTGCTTTTCCGTGTACGTGTATCTGTGTGTCCATCATTCCTTTATCACCACGGGCAGCACCACAGGACCAAGGCATACTAGACATGGCAGACTCTGGTATAGGGAACTAAAGCCATGTGGTATCAGAGCTTATCCATTCAGATTCTTCTTGTACGTTGCTCTAGGGCAGTGGTTTCCAACTTTTCTAATGCTGTGACCCTTTAATACAGCTACTCAGTTGTGCTGACCCCCAACCATAAAATTATTTTCATTGCTACTTCGTAACTGTAATTTTGCTGCTGTTATGAATCCTAACGCAAATATCTGGTATGCAGGATATGTGGCATGCGACCCCTGTGAAAGAATTCAACCCTCCAGAGAGGGTACAACCCACAGGTTGAGAACCACTGCTCTAGGGAAAGAAATCCATTTTTCCCTTCAAATATATCCTATGGTCATGGTTGAAACCTCTATAACCTTTTTTTAGGGAAAACCATATGAACTTATTTATGCAGTGTTTATATGGCATCAGCAATGGAGACTCAAAGCAATGGGTAAATAGGTGAACCTGTGTGTGTATTTTTTTTTTTAATGCTAGATTTGATGAAGACGTGTGTTTACTGGTGAAGAGTAATTGGATTAAAAATCATGATCTAATGAAAGAGTGTTCAGCATGTTGTTTGTTGAGATTGTCCTCTGATCCTGTGTCTTCAGAAATAAGGATGTCCTTTTCCTTGGGTATGGAGAGCACCCCTCCAGTAAGTGATCTCATGACCTGCTCCACACGGGGATCAGAAATCCTTCTCGGTGTTACAGTCTGCTTCAGGGGACCAGGGGAAAGTGGGACTGACCCGCCCCTCCACCCCCACCACCGTTATTTCAGATATGAAGGTGCCAAGTTTGGGGGTTAGCATGATCTGAACCCCAACACTACCAAGTAAAGTAGAGGCCTATTTAAAAATAAAACTAAGTGAAAATCAGACTGGGCTAAGACCCAGCCTTCCAGCTTTTATAGTAGCTCTCTTACCTGTGTTCTTCTATGCAAACAAACTTAAGAAGTCAGAATCTTAAATGGCTTTCTTTTTAGATTCCTTTATTATATTTTATTTTATTATTTTATGTGTGTTGATGTTTTGCCTGCATGTATGTCTGTGTATTACATGTACTCCTGGTGCCCAAGAAGGTCAGAAGAGGGGGTCAGATCCCCTGGCACTGGAATTGCAGACCTTTGTAAACAACCATATGGATGCTAGGAACCAAACCAGGTCCTCTGGAACAGCATCAAGTGCTTTTAACCACTGAGCCATCTCTCCAGCTCCTTTAGATGACTTTTAGAATAATGATGCTCTGGGTATTATCTTCTTTGGCGACTCCTAAAAAAAAACTCCACAAGATGCCCAAGAAGAACTGGACGGCCCACAGCGGTCCCTTTGTTTACAGCTCTTCTCTCTTCCCTATTATCTCTTCCTTTACTCTCCCTCCCGGAGCTGCCCAGACTCTGCTTTTGAAGACATACTTCCGAAAAGTTAGGCCATGTCACAGATCTCTGCTTTCTCTGAAGCAGGCTAATAGAGATAATGGACCCTGTGGGAGAGAAGAAGTCAGTGAAAAGGGCGAGATTCCTTTAGGTACTTGAAGGAATTCTTGACAAGGCTCCCCAAACTCTAGCTAGCAGAGAAGAAAGGAAAGAAAGGAAGGAAGGAAGGAAGGAAGGAAAGAAGGAAGGAAGGAAGGAAGGGAGAGAGAGAGAGAGAGAGAGAGAGAGAGAGAGAGAGAGAGAGAGAGAAGGACGGAGAGAGAGAGACAGAGAGAAAGAGGAAGGAAGGAAGGAAGGAAGGAAGGAAGGAAGGAAGGAAGGAAGGAAGGAAGGAAGGAAGGAAGGAAGGGAGAAAGGAAGACCAAGCCACAGACATCAGTCACCAGATCCTCTGTGCAATCAATGAGCTGAGGGAATCAGGTTTGTGGGACTTTGGTGGGCAGGGGTTGAAGAAGGGGGTAATTTTAAAGTCTTCCTTAGAACACTTACTGAAGACACTACATAAATTCCTCAGGTACTTGAAACTATTAATGGAGACTAGACTCATGGAAAGCTGTTAGCATTTGCTCACAGGACAGAAATGGAGCAGTGAATGAATTACAGTTAAGAGAGGGAAAGTCGATACCGGTCATCTCGTCTGGGTTAGAAAGCTAAGTCTGTAAATGCCACCATGTCAGAAACCAGAAAGGACTTAGCTGAAATCCCTTGTTCTCATCAGGCCACATGTCTTATTACAGATAGACGAAAGACAAGCTGTTCTCTCCATTTCCCTAATTTCAGCAGGTATTTCTGTACAGGGTGTTGGTGCTGTTTGGGGGTCTTTCCTGTGCATGGTTTATTATACACAGGATTTTAGGGTGGGAGGACAGCTACTGACCTATCTCCTCAAAGCAAAATCTGCTCCAATGACCTTAAGATTAAAACTAAATGATTGATCTTTCAGAGATTGACTCAAGCCCAGGGGCACACGCCTGCAATCCCAATATTCCGGGGGCTGAGGCAGGAGTTCAAGACTGATTTGGGCAACATAATGAAACTCCAGCTTTTTAAAAAAAAAAAAAAATCACCTGAACTTATAACCACCTTTTTTTTTTTAGCTATTATTTTATATGTGTGTGTGATGTACAAGTGTCTGTGTGCTTGTCCATGTGGGTACCCGTGAAAGCCAGGAGCTGATACCAGTGTCTTCCTCGGTCACTTCTTCACCTTATTTTCTGAGATGGCATCTCTCACTGAATCAGCGCTCACTGATTGGCTAGACGGGCTGGCCAGCAAGCCCCAGGGATCAGTCTGTCCATGCCTCCTCACCCCCCAACTAGGACTATAGACAGTGCCCCTCCCCTTGGTGGAAGGAAGTGGAACTCGGGTCCTCATGCTTGAACAATGGCCAGTTCACCTGCAGAGACACCTCTGCTTCCGTCGGTCCCCCAGACGCTCCTTTCTAAAGAGTAACCAAGCTGGGAGAAGGGGAGACAGAGGAAGGTCCCAAATAGGAATTGACATTGACCTTGGCTCTCGGTCGTCCTCTACAGCTTGAGTGGGAAGGAGATGCTGAGGATGCTGGTGAGGGAAGGTTCTGCTTACTGTTCCTCACACGGCCACCCAGTTCAGAGAGTGAATGAGTTCCATTCATCCCGAAGTACAAAAACAACACAGATCCCATCGAAGGCATCAGTGCAAACACGTAAGGAGCATTCTCCCGCGTATTCCGTCATTGTTACAGTTGTTGTTACAAACAAGTGCTTTTTACATGGAAAGAATTGTTGTTGTTGTTTAACCTTCTTCCTTTTGACTCTAGACCAGAATTAATTTGGCTTTGTGTAAATTCTAGTCTTAAGAGGCAAATCCTTTCACTGAAAGAAAATGTTGCTCTGAGTGTCCCATGCTCAGCTGCTGGATAAAAAGAACTAGCTGGAAAATATGCAAAGATGGTATTTAAGTTCAACACAGCTGATTCCAGATATGCATGTGTGTGGCTTGATCTCACGGAGCAGCAGCATTCCATACGAGATGTATTCTTTCATGACATCATTTCCCTCCTGTTTCCTAAGCTTCCAAACAAGCACCTAGTTTTGTTTTCTCCCCCTGAAAATGACATTAACATTGGGGAATTACTTTTTAGCAAGGTATTCAAAAATATGATTTTAAAATGCCAAGTGTCAGGTGAAGCCGTTCGTTATATGCAGATCTTTGTCTTTAAGAAATAAAAAGCCAAGTGTGGCGAGATTCCTAGCCAACCCATCACCTGGCGGCACACTGCAGGTCTGTCTGTACCTCCAGAGCCGTAAGATGCTGTTCTCATCTTCCTGGACTGCCTTTGAAGTTGTAACGTTTTTGCACTTCAAAGGCGTACCAAGACAATCGTAGGGATGAGGAGAGTGGTCCTATTGCCCAATCCAGGAGATGTTAGACATATGTTATGAGCCTAAATGGTTTTCTCTGTCACCGTCAAAAATCTTCCATCACCAAACGATTAAAACTGGGCAGAGCACATCGTGTCATGAATATGGTCATTTGTGACATAGAACGAGAAGCAATGACGTCTCTACGCTTTGTAATGAACGTGGCAGAAACAAACAGCAGCTCCCTTAACGCAACTGTTTCAAATCTCCTCTCACTTCCTCCATTGCATCTTTCTTAGGACTCTTTATCATGGCCAAATAAGCCTTCTGTTTCTCCAGGTTCCATGCACAGGAGTTGAATAGCTTCTGGGCTATGGACTAAATCAACATTTCTAGTTAGAATTTATATGTTCCAATAAAAAATACAGTAAGTTGATTTCATGGTTTGGTACGATTTTCTATATTAAAAGGCTTGGTAAAGTCTTCAACTTGAAAAGCAGGTAGTAGCCAACACTCACACCCAAAAGAAAACCTGAAATAGCTCTTGAGAAAACCATGCAGAGACCACCAGACACACATAAACACTTCGCTTCTGTTTTCAAGCCCATTTTTGTTTGGTTACCATAGTGACCTGTTTGTGTGGGATAACTTGGAAGGTATAAGAATTTGCTGCACTTGGACGCCTTGTCCTATTGACTAGTATCATAAGCAGAATTTAAAAGTAAACAGAAATAAACGAGGGGGAAGGGCACTGGTGGGGTGGACAAAGCCAACACGTTATTTGGGAAATAACAACAACAACAATAATAATAACAATAATGATAACAATAATAAAAATAAAGCTCATTATCTTTCCAAAGTATTTTCAGAGTTGCTGTGATGAAAGTCTTCCAGATCTTCCAGGCCATGATTACTTCCCAGGCCTATGATTCCTCCCTTTCTTGACCTTCTGAACTACTCCTTAGCTATAACACATAGATGGCACGTCTCTTTACTTTCCCTATTCTCTGTTTCTGATGCGTCAAATGCCTTTTATGAGCCCACCAGACTCCTTCCCAGCAGGAACAGAATTCTAATGTCCAGGCAGTGTGGTCAAGCAGACAGACTATGGAAGGGGAGTTAGATGTGATTGACTGTGGTCTTGATTCAGAAATCAATTAGTTGTGCAGCATTTAGAGAAGACTCATTATTAACATACTAAGCTTTGGTTGCTGTATTATAAGATCCATGCACTTTTAGCAGTTTTATAATTTAGCAGGAAATGGCCGCATGCAACTGTGACTCTAGCACTTAGGAGACTGAGGCAGGAGGATTACAAGTTCAAGGCTAATCTGGACTCCATAGTGAGACCCAACTGTAAAACAAGTACACACACACACACACACACACACACACACACACACACACACACACACAAGAGATAAAGAGAGAGGGGGGAGGGAGAATGTTATAATTAATTTATGTTATCCATGGCATTTAAGCTATTATCTATAATATTTAACCTACATATGTTTATTATTATATCCTGAGTTTAACTGATTCGATTCTGTCTCAAGCAATAGTAATAAATGGATGATTTTAAAACAACGCTGATCCTCAGGAGACATCACTTTGATATAGGCCCTCAAACTATAAATTTTAAAACCCTGGTTGGACAGGCTGATGGTATGCTGCTTTGAAGATGAACAGAGGAGGCAAGGTAGGTGTTTGCAGTTACACAGAAAGAGAAGAAATAAGGCATCAGTACGTGCTCAAAACCCTGCTTAGCCACATAACCCACAGGGAAGCAGGATGGAGTTACCATAGTGTCTCAGCTAGATCCAGACTCAGGATTACAGAGAAGCTGTTTGTTTGACATATCCTTACTTACTAAAGTTTAGTTCTATCACTAGACATACCAAATGGGTTCGAATCTCAGCCATTGTTTACAGTCCAGAGATGATCTAAATTCTTCTCCATTCACAGCAACCACTAAAGTGCTTTAAGCCTATCTTCAGCCTGTTGGAGGTGGCTAGCCACTGAGGCTGTGTTAACCTTTCCAAGAATAAGAAACCATACTCCAAAGCCACCCAGCCACATCCAGGCAACTCTGCTGGATAATTTTTCTATACTCTAACACCAAATTCTTCCTGTAGGTTATTGCATACAATAGCCTCAGGCTAGAGTTACTGTCTTGACAAAGTTTATAATTCTCTTCCTCTGAATATGTGTCAACTCCTTGAGTTCTTCAAAAAATCGCCCCAAACTAAACACAACACTCTTCTCTGACTGACTAAAGTAGTGTTACCTTCATAATTAATTCAGCCAGCATGGTTACATCCTGACTAGGACTATATGCTGGAGTTGCAGTGACAAATTAGACATTGTGATTTTTAAGAAGCCAGTGGTTTGCAGGAGGAGCCAAGAGTATCCCCAAATATGTTCAAAACAAAGGCCCATAGTCTACCGGTCTCCAAACCAAGATGTATGAACAATACATGATGCACAAGACAATCCATTTGGATAAACTATTAGGACTGATACTTTTTGTTTCTTTTTTAAAAATGATTCAAGACGACTATTACGTTTCACTAACATTTCATTTGCATTGTCGATAGCACCCTCAACAGATGTGAGTGTCAGACTGTTGCATTCCCCATGCAGTAACAAAAGCATCTTACCAGAATTATAGTGCCAGACAGTTCCCCCAATATTACCATCATAACACGTTCCTTTTATAGCACCAATTAAATAATGCATGGATTATATTACTTAAAACACTTTCATTAGGGCTGGAGAGATGGCTCAGAGGTTAAGAGCACTGGCTGCTCTTCCAGAGGATCCGGGTTCAACTCCCAGCACCCATATAGCAGTTCATGTAACATCCTGTAATTCCAGTTCCAGGGGATCCGATGCCCTCACACAGATAGACATGCAGGCAAAACACAAATGCACAAGAAGTAAAAATTTAAGAAAATAAATTATAAAAATACTCATAAAAGCAAAACACTTTTCTTAAATGGAGAAACAACTTTAAAAGATTCCTTCATAGACATGCCAAGCTGAAGAGAACTCAAAGGTAAGCACAATAGGAATCAGGAGAAAAGGCGTGGATGATCTTTTTACTGTTCACTGTACCGTCTCCACCAGGTAAAAGTGCTAACAACTGAACTCGGTCAAGGAAGTGACCACAATTTCAGCTACACAGAGGACTGCTTGAAATAGGTGTCTACGTGTGAGTAACAAAGACTTCACAAACTTTACTGAATTTGATAAAAAAAAAAAAAAAGTAGGAATTTCTTCCATGAGATTTTTACTGAATAGTAAAAGAATACAATAGCTTTGACTAAAAGCATCTTGGAAAGCGTTTATTTGGCTTATACTTCCAATTCATAATCCATCACTGAGGGCCCTCATAGGGACAGCACCATAATGAAATGCATAACATAGGCTGTCTGGAAGACATGTATGAAAAGAGGTAAAGCCAGTGAATGTGATTTGTGGGATTGACTTTATAAAAAAGAGAACTCTTTAGTGAAGTAGGAAGTTACCTTAAAAATCTTATTATTACTCAAGAGTAATAATCTGGCTGGGGCCCAGTGGTACAGCACCTGCCGGGGTGAGGCCCTGGGTTCAACTTCTAGCACCATAAAAAGCAAGAAAGAATAGTGTGTGTTACTCAGATTGCTGCTCATCTCACAGCAAGGAACTTTAAAAGTACTTTGGTATTTTAAAATTAGTTGCATTTTTTTTACAGATAAATGGTCAAAATTTGTTCACATATTTTATGATTTATTTTATGATTACAATAGATTGCTTTCAGATCTCTGTATGTGTGTGTGTGTGTGTGTGTGTGTGTGTGTGTGCATGCACGCATAGTATGGATGGATTAATGTACACATGTAAGTGAACATGATGATGTCTTCAAGTGTCTTCCTCAATCTCTCTCTTAGTTTTGAGACAGGGTCTCTCACTAACCCCGGAACTCGTGGACTGAACTAAGTTAGCCGGCCAGTGAGCTCCAGGGGTCCACCTGTCTTCACCTCCCCCATGCTGGAATCACGGATGCACAGTATATCTGGCTATGGTGTGGGTGCTGAGGATCCAAACTCAGGTTCCCAGGCTTGTGTGGCAGACACACTTTACTGACTGGGCCATCTCCCCAGGGCCCCTACAAAATAATAATAATAATAATAATAATAATAATAATAATAATAATAATAATAATAAAATACTTGATCTGTTTTTTTTTCAGAATAAAAGTAGTTTGACCGAATGAGAAACAATTGTGTCTGTTCATTTAAATCAGCATATAAAATGAAATAACGAGTTGCGTCATGACGTTTCCACACACCCTTTGTTTCTGCTGATTCTCCTCCCTCCCTCCCTCCCCTGCTTGTCCCCCTTTCTTGTCCAGTAGCTCTCTCTGATTTCCTGTCACACATGTCATATTTCCTACTTCTTAGAACCTTCTTTCCCCTCTCATGATACCCTTTCTAGTTTCATGCCCTGCACCCCATCCCGTGTGTGTGTGCGCGTGCGCGTGCGCGTGCGCGTGCGCGTGTGCGTGTGTGTGTGTGTGTGTAAAGTATGCATGAAAATTAAAATCTAGAATCAACACACAAGAGAAAGCATGGGGTATTTGTCCTTCTGAGTCTGGATTGGCTCATTTAAGACAATAATACTTTTCAGTTCTGTCGGGACACAGTCCAAGAATGGAGCCCAGTGAGAATTCTGAGTGCTTGTGAGAGAACTCCAAGAAAACAAGACAAGAGTCTTGTGACCTCAGTTTCTTTGAAAACACAGAATTGTTCTTGGAATGTGTTTTCTGCTCCTCCCAGGCGTATTGGATAAGAGTGAGTTTACTTTGGCTGCTGTTATTCATGCCACATGTAGCTTGTCCTTGTGATCACACACTTTACTCAGGCGACTCTTCTTAACCCTCAGAGTATAAACTGTCTGATGCGCTGAATAAAGTCGGCTATTGTATGAGACTTGAGTCTGCCTCATTTTTAGGCCCCCACTCTCCCAGGTTCATGCCAGCTAGAACGGTAAATGAATCCCATCTACTTTCCTGCAAATGTCATAACTTCGTTTATCTTCACAGATGAATACAATTTCATTGTTCTAGTACCACATTTTTGCTATCTGTCACCCACTGATGGACATCTAAGCAGGGTCTGTTTCTTTGCTATTGTGAATAGAGCAGTAGGAAACATGGATGTGTAAGGATCTCTGTGGCAGGATATAGCTGGACATAGATATGTAGATATAGAAGTTTTCAAAATGGCCACACTTCCACTGATGTATCATTACCAAAAAGAGTGAGAGAGAACTCTTCATATCTATGTCCCTTAAAGCATAAAAATGAAATTTTCTAACATATCCCAAGGTTTTGTTTAACTAAAAAAGTGTCGCCATTTTGCTATTTACAATATTGCACTGTCGTTCTTCAGTTCATAAAAATGATTGATTGAAACCAAAGAAAGCAAGTTTCTGAAAAAATAATTGAATACAACCGAAGAGTAAAAGTTGTGTTCTAGTTAGAGACAATGATGCAATTCTACTTATTATCTCTTTAACCACCGCAGGGACCAACAGCATCAACATCAATTAAACTTGAATCACTATATTAGAAAGTGTTAATAGGCCAAGTTATTTTTCAATGTTATGTTTTATAAAAATAGATTAGGCCGGGCATGGTGGTGCACACCTTTAATCCCAGCACTCAGGAGGCAGAGGTAGGCAGATCTCTGTGAGTTCGAGGCCAACCTGGTCTACAGAGTGAGATCCAGGACAGGCAGAGCTACACAGAGAGACCCTGTCTTGGAAAAAAAAAACAATAGGTTAGCTGTTTTAACTTGTGTTACTAGGTGATGTCTGAATGGCTTCAATTGTTTTCAGTGTTGGGACTGAGCCCAGCACTTTGCACATGCTAGGTAAGCACTCTACAACTGAGTTTCATCCTCTGTCCTTGGTATGTCAGGACAGCGTCTCACTGTGTAACTACCTCACGCTAGCCTTAAACTCACCAGGCTAACCCCCACTTCCAGATCCTCCTGCCTCAGCCATCAGGGTGTGGAGATAACAGGTATGTGCCATCATGCCCAACTAAATTCAACTTTTTTTATTTCATCCTTTAAAAAAACACATCTGGTTTATATATGTTTTATTGTGTAAAAAAAAAATCAGTAACCATGGCTGAGGAGATGGCTCAGAGGGTAAAGTGCTTACTGTACAAGTGCAAGGACCTGAGTTCAAACCCAGAGCCCACATAACGCTGGGTATGGTAACACGCACCTGTAATTCCATGCTCCAACACTGAGATGAGAGGCAGCAACAGGAGGATCCACAAAAACCTGCAGGCCAACAATGACCATGCCCTCGACAGTCGCTAGCCTAACAAAGCGGTGGACATCGAAGAGACTGCTTTAAACCAGCTGGACAACACGGACCAACATCCAAAGCTGTCCTCTTACTGCCATACATGTGCAAGTGGCACGTGTGCGGCTGTACACACACACACACACACACACACACACACACACACACACACACGGAAAGAAAAGTCAGTAAACGCAGACACATTGGGTAGGTGTGCTCCAAATGTTCTTAGAGATGATGCACACATATATAATAGAAAAACTGAACAAAATCTATCAAAAACTTAGAGCTGAGAGTGACGTGGTCACACTTATGTTTTATTTGTTGTTGTTGTTGTTTTTCCCCCGAGACAGGGTTTCTCTGTGTAGCCTTAGCTATGCTGGAACTCACTCTGTAGACCAGATTGGCCTCAAACTCACAGAGATCCACCTGCCTCTGCCTCCCAAATGCTGAGACTAAAGGTGTGCACCACCGCACCTGGCCACATATGTTTTTTAAAGTATGTTCGAGTGTTGTATGTGGTGGCACACACCCTTAGTCCCAGAACTCAAGAGGCAGAAGCAGGCAGATCAGTATAAATTTAAATTGGAGAAACTAGCCATGCAATCTTGGGGACAGTTGGGTTGGAGAACCATGAAGATGGTCCACCAGAGATAATCAGACCGAAACCAACACAAAAGTGATGAAGAGGAGATGGGAACAGTGGACAAAGTGCATTGAACTTGAAAAGCCAACTGAGCATGAGGAAAGACCTGAAATCAAGGACTGAGCTCAGATTTCAAGCATATGTGTCGTCTTTAACAGTGGTACATTCCCCAAGACAGAACCTTCCAGATGCAAAAAATCAATAAAAGGTGAGTTATTGGCTTGAGTTATGATACCTTATTAGTGCAATATAAAAGCTGGTTGATTTTTCTCTCATTTAGAGGAAAAGGTGCTGAAGAATATTTTTTAGGTGTGTTACTTTTGTTTATGCTGTGGGGCATTTGTTTAACGATGCAAAGCTGTGTTGCATTCTTTTTGTTATATTTGTTTAATTCTATGAAGCTGTGATACTTTGCCTGCCTAAAACACCTGATGGTCTAATAAAGGGCTGAATAGCCCATAGCAAGGCAGGAGAAAGGATAGGCAGGGCTGACAGCCAGAGAGAATAAATAGAAAAAGTAATCTGGGAAGAAAAAAGAGAAAGAGCAAGAAAAGAAGGAGAAGAAGACTTCAGAGACCAGCCACACAGCCAACCATGGGGTAAGAAGAAAAGAACAGATATATAGAAACAGAGAAAGGTAAAAACCCAGAGGCAAAAGATAGATGGGATAATTTAAGAAAAGCTGGCAAGAAACAAGCAAAGCTAAGGCCGAACATTTATAATTAAGAATAAGCCTCTGTGTATGATTTATTTGGGAGCTGAGTGGCAGGCCCCCCAAAAGAGCAAAAAATCAAAAGAGTTACAAAACAGTCAACAACAGAAAGTTGAGTCATATTATCTTGTTAACTCATACCAAGATTAGAGTTTAGAAAGAACTAAACTCTTAAACCTTTTCCAGGAATTTTTCTGTTTGGGCTGCTGAATGTTTTGGACTTCAGGACAAGACTTGATTCTGGTACCAAACTTCATATCATCTTGTTAATCTTTGATATATTTTTTTGAGGTGGTAGGGAAAAGGTGTTGTGGAGAAGAAATCTCATTATGTAGCCCAGGCTGCCTCTAACTGACAATCTTCTCTCCTCAGCCTCTCAAGGGCTGGGACTACAGGCATATGCTGCCATCCCCAGCTATCAGATGGCTTTTCCGTCTTTCCTTGGATAATGACACAGATGCCATGGAGCACATCAGCTATGGTGTCCAACTTGATCTAATTACAGTGATTTACACCTTATGTTAATTGAAAGTTCTATGTCGTCACTTTTTATCCAGTTTGTCTATCCAGCACACATAATAATACCTAATAACCAGCGTACTAGTAATCAATAGAACTGATTAGCTCATAGCATCCTATCTTTACTGGTACCTTCTCATCCACTTCCTGTCTTATTGTTTGTGATTGTTGTTGGTGTTCTGTCTTGTTTTTTTGTTTGTTTGTTTTGTTTTGTTTTGTTTTCTGGTTTTTCGAGATAGGGTTTCTCTGTGTAGCTTTGTGCTTCTTTGTTTTGTTTTGTTTTGTTTTCTGGTTTTTCGAGATAGGGTTTCTCTGTGTAGCTTTGTGCCTTTCCTGGATCTCGCTCTGTAGACCAGGCTGGCCTCGAACTCACAGAGATCCACCTGCCTCTGCCTCCCAAGTGCTGGGATTAAAGGTGTGTGCCACCAGCCCGGCTGGTGTTCTGTCTTGTATCACTCTCCCAACCCCAATTCTTCCCCTTTCCATCTACCCCTATTATACTAGAATGTTATGAAAATAGTAATTGAAAGGGTTATAAAATGTTAACTTTCCCATAAGTGAGAATACTTCACTCTCTCCTTATTCTGGTCCATTCAATAATTATTTCTTCTATGTATATCATGTTTCCTTACATCCTTTAATAATTATAATAGTTTTCTGTAGTTATTTTCCATATTCCATTCAATCATTTTCCATATATTTCAAGTTTTGTAGCAATCATAAAAGACATATTTTCCATCATATTTTAATTAGTTGGTATCATAGTTTGTGCTATGATAAAACACCATGACCAAATGCAACTTGAGGAGGAAATGGTTTATTTGGCTCATACTTCCAAATCACAGTCCATCACTGAGGGAAATCAGGGCAGAAACTCATGGCAGGAACTTGGAGGCAGGAGCTGAAGCAGAGGCTGTGGAGGAGCGCTACTTACTGACTTGTTCCTCATGGCTCACTCACATTATTTTTCTATACAACCCAGAATCACTACCCACAGTGGGCTGGGCCCTCCTCCATCGAAAATTCAAGAAAATGCCCCACACACTTGCCTACAGGAAATCTGATGAAGGCTTTTTCTCAATTTAGGTTCCCTCTTCTCAGATGACCTAGCTTGTATCAAGTTGACAAGCAAAAAATTATGCAGTGCAGTTGGCGAAAGTGTTGATATTTTTGTTCTTGTCATTATATTGGATTCAATTTAACAATGTACTTAATTCTATTGTTAATTTCAATAACCTGCTTGTTGACTTATGTTTTCTGTAGAAATGAAATGTCAGATGATCCTCCACACTACAAAAAAAAAAGAAGGAAGGAAAAGAGAGATGGAAGGATGAAGGGAGAGGAAGATGAAAGGAAGCAGAGAGGGAGAGAGGAAAAAGGGAGGAAGGAGAGAGGGAGGAAGGGAAGGAGGGAGGGAGGGAGGGTTATCTGAGAATAATGACAACATTCTCTTTTCCTTCCTAGGCTTGTGTGTTTTCTATTATGCTGCCGTGCCGCATTGGCAAGCATGGTCACTTTTGCAAGGATTCACAAACCACACTCTCACTAATTTAGTCTCAGCTGATAACGAGACCACAAATCACAGCAGGTAAATCAGCCTCTGATCTCCTTTTGGGAAAACATCTACTGAGTTTTCTGGAACTTCTCATTTTTCTCAATATCATCTTTTTTCAATTCTCAGCCCAAACATTTTCAGAAATTTCTAAGTGAGATTATGTGTGCATCCTGAGGTGATTTTAAGTGGTAAATAGCATGAGTAGTCTTGTAGACAGATTCAGGCAAAGCCGTAGATAATGCTGGAGAAAGGTAATCAATGAAGTATCATTTGAATTAAAGTAGCCGTGTAGACGCTAAATATATTTATCTCAATTCTGATATGGATTTGTTCCCATTGGCACTGACAATAATACTTAGACGTGACCTCTCAGACACCGTGGTTGGGGAGAATGCAGAGCTGCAGAGGTAACAGACGTTCTGGTAAGCCGCCAGCTAACACACAAGGATGAAAAATCCTGATGCTCAAGTTTGTCCAATAAGGTCACGGTTCGTTCACAATCAGATCAACAGATGGTGCCTGATCTGTGCCTTTCTCATGAGGAAAGGCGCACCCTAACTTCACTGTGCAATCATTTGGTCACTTTTTGAAAGCACTCAATTCCTGACCAATTAAAAATGCTTCCAGAAGGAGCATGCTTGGACATTCCATGGACATTACACATTTGTTTACTAGTCAATTATAGTAAATTACCTGTCTGTGCTCCTCTTCATTATGTTAATTATGCATATCATTACATTTTTTGTTTTGCTTGGCTGTATTTTAGTGTCTATCCAGTGAGGGAATATGACACCAAAATGAAAATTGGCGCATGGTTGGAATGGACTATAACTCAGAATCAAATTTAAATATTTTGTTGGGGGAGACAAGCAAATTACATCCTGGCATGGTGTCACAACAGTCTGGAGGCCGAAGCTAGATGCTCAGAAGTTCAGAGCCAGCCTGGGATGCACGGTGAGACCCCGTCGCAAGACCAAAAGACAGAGAAAGAAAGGAAGTCGTTACAAGGCTAGACACAGAAAATATATTTGCCCAAATAATGTATATTGGCACTGCTTAAACGAATTTATTTATAAATTTACATGCTGCATGTAAACATATTTGAATATATACTGAAGAGATATTGGGCAGAGAAGGCGATGGTCACAGAAAGCTGTCATGTTCACAGGAGTAAATAAACAGCTTATCCCTCTCCACCTTTATGCAGAACACTCAAAGGAATAAGGACAGACGGAGGAAGAGTGCACAGACGACGACGAGGTGGTGGGGGAGGGGCTCCCGGCCCACACTCCTTTTTAAGGGGTGATGCCCACCTTCCCTCCGCCACTGCTTACCTACCCACTCACTTCCTGTGATGAAGCCTGTTTGGCACCCTCAACTGCCGTCATAGCTGCTTAAAAATCATAATCACAACAAGGAGAAAGCAAATGCTCCTGATTGTTTTACTGCCTTCATCCTGGGCTGTGTAAACTATTAATCAGTTTAAGGGTTTTTTTTTTTCCTTGCTGGTTGAGTTTAATAATTTGGGCCATTAAATAATTTTTCAGTGAAAAAACCACAATGTGCCCCCAAAAGAAGGAAAAGAATGCCCACTGGGAAGAAGATGATAAGCACACAGCGGCAAGGCTAGTGCAGATTTAAAGCACAAACAGCAGAAAGGTTTACAAGCCGCGTTTCCTGCCTTTTCTAGAACACGGATCCAAGCCACGCTTCCATTGCTCTCTTTCACATCGCACACACTGGAAACTTTCATTCCGAGTTCCTATTTTCTAGAAGTGGGGTGAGGGGGGGAAGCTGGTTATTATTCCTAAACCCATTGAAATTGCGTTTGTGGCATCAAAATGGATTTTTTTTTTTTTGCAGGATGTTGGATTGATGGCAAGGCAGCTGCTTCACAACACACGAAAGCAAAAATTAATAAGAGACCTTAGTGAAGAAAGACCATTGGTTCTGCACACCCAGAGCAAATCGGCTGGATTCAGAAGAGCGCACTTTGATGTTTCCCAGACTAATTACCGCTCTGTGGCTCGACTGTTTTGTGCATTAGTTGCCCTTCATACGGAACGGAAACTGCCCTGGTACACAGCTGTAGTACGAATGAAAATCTGACATTCAGTAAACAAAGCCAGGCAAGGGTCATTCTTTCGGCACAATAACTGCAGAATACAATTTTAGAATGCCTTTTGTATACCAAAAATATGACACATTTTAAGGCAGTTTTGAACTCAGAGTAGGCAGTCAAGGCTGCTTGTAAAGGAGAGAGAAATCAGTTCCCAACTCTGATCTATAAATATAGATTGAAATGGTTTGTCTCAGCATTGTAGAAATGCTGAGGAATTTACATATTTAGAGAAATAAATGTGTTCATTTTTAGAGGATGATTTTTCATTTGTCTATAAGGTTAATTGGGAGCAAATTCCCTAAGTAGCTGTTCGCAATTGCAATAACAGTGCTTATTCATCATTCTGGGTCCTGGATTTTCTCCCACAAAGAATTCAAATTATTCTATGCATAGACTTTCTAAACAATTATTTAATTTGGTAGCAGTTGAAAATAGTGTTTAACCATTATATTTTTGAAACATTAACATAGCATTTTAATGTAAAATTATGTAGTTAGAACTGAGACTGTAACTCACTGACAGAGAACTCCTTGACATATGCATGGTGCTGGGCTTCATCCCCAGTGTGGCAAAAAAAAAAAAAAAAGTATTTAAAATTTCATATATTTAGAAAACACCATAACTATTAAAACACAAATGCATTTTTGTACTGAAAATACATCCAGCACATACCTGGCTTGTCTTTCTCAAGGCATGATTCTAAGTAGCTTATACACTGTTCCCACCTGTGGTCTGTTTCCATTGTTTCAATTGCCCATGGCCAGTCATGGTCTTAACTATTAAATGGAAAAATCCAGAAGCAAACGACAAGTTTTCAACTGGACACCACTCCGAGTAGTGTGGTGAAATCTCACACCACCCCCTCCATCCTCTTCTCGTGTGTTGGTTTAAGTAGGCATCTTGGTTTTTCAGGTCAACTGTCATGATTGACAATGTCTGACAATGTTTGTGTCCCAGTAACCTTTAGTTCACTTAGTATTGGCCCCCAAACGCCAGAGCAGTGGTTCCAAGGAGACACTAGAGCCTAAAACACAGGACAAATGATACTGTGCTGTGGCTAATCTATCATGTACCCCAACAAACTTACCTGGGGGTCAGAGAACAGAACAGCCACTATATTAAACGTAGAGGTTAGGCAGTGGTAGCACACGCCTTTAATCCTAGCATTCTGGAGGCAGAGATTCATCCAGAGCTCTGTGATTTCAAGGCCACACTGGGAACAGCCAGGCCTGGTGACATACACCTTGAATCCCAGGACTTGTGATCTCATGTCTTGCTTGGGAAAGACACATGCCTTTAATCCCAGGAAGTGATGGCAGGAAGCAGAAAGGTATATAAGGTGTGAGGACCACGAACTAGAGCCCTTTTAGGCTTTTAAGCTTTTAGCAGCAGTTCAGCTGAAATCAATTCAGAGGACTCAGAGGCTTTCAGTGTGAGGAAACAGGATCGGCTGAGAAGTTGGCGAGGTGAGGTCAGCTGTGGCTTGTTCTGTTTCTCTGATCTTTCAGCTTTCACCCCAGTATCGGCTTCGGAGTTTTTTATTAATAAGACCATTTAGCGATTCGTGTTCCACTGAGCTCAGCAGCAATGGTGCAGGGCACATGGCTAACATCATAGCAGGTAAAGGCGTCTGTCTCAGCATCCTCTGGCGGCCTTGGATACACCCCTGCTGTGTATTTAGCACAGTTTTGATTTTGCTTTAACAAGCTGTCTACCAAGGTATCACCACATGATTAAGAACAACTCACAAAACCCAGTATGTTGAGAGAATTTTGTAACATTTGATTCAGGTTGTGTTTAAATCAAGTTAACTTTTGGATCAAGAGGAACTTTACCCAAGTATTTCCAACATACACAGTTATGCAACTTCAAAAACATACTTTAAAAGCCAGAGAGTTTACAATAAGACTACCATCTAATGCTGAACTATTTCAAATTAGGGAACTATTTGGACAGAGAAGGGGTCTATCAAGAACATTCTCAGCTAGATTGACAAAAAAAAGAAAACTACACCTCTGCGTTTTGCTGTAACTCAAACTTTTGATAAGAAGTGGTTCTGCGAACACTGGAAATATGGTTTATCTAATAACTATTCATTAGAAATGGGGAGGGCAGTGTTCAGCCAAGGTGACTGATAGCAAACAATCATAACCCAATTAGTATACCAATAACAACTGGAAATATCAAATGCTCCAATCTTTTAAGAAAACAAACACACACACACACACACACACACACACACACACACACACACACACATCTCAATTGCTATATGAGACATATAAATTGTCTGGCATTTTTACTTTTAAAACTTAGCTAGATGCATCTGGCAGCTGTCTAAATGCCTGACTTTATCTAATTCATTTACCTACACTTCCGCCTAACAGCAAATGATGTAAGAGTTCAGCACTACAGGTTTTCTCAGTGAGCTCGGGGCCCGCCCGGGCTGCAGTCTGAGCACCGTGTGGAAAGACAGATTAATGCCCAGAGTCAGAACCCAGCCAAGCAGAGTGCAGAGTAATGAGGGAATCTGATGCCTTCTACCTCAGCTGCGATCAAAGCCAACCCCAGCCAAGAGCCGAGAGCCGAGAGCCAAGAGCCGAGAAAAGAGGAGAGTGCTTCCAGAAGCCACTGGTTCGTTTTCTTACTAAAAGTGACCACAGAATGCCATCCGAACAGGTGAATGTTTACGCTCGTGAAGTATACAACAGATCAGTTCGTTTTCATGGGTTCTTCTAAGATTGTCTCAGAATGACTCCAAGAAGTGCGTTTGTTTCCATTTTAGCTAGAGAGAGATTGCTAAAAAAGCTCAGCGGAGCATTTTGTTGCTGTTTCCCCGAGGGAGTCCATGCTTTGAGGTCACAGGGATTTACTGATGCCTCGGCTACGTGTGCTTTCTTTCTTGGTGTCATGATTTTATTCCCCTTCCCCTTTGATTCTCCAGATATGCCTCCGGGTTTCCCTATGACGTGCTCAGCGACAAAGCATTCAGAGATAGTTGATTCTTCCTTTTCAGAATATGCGTTCCGGTTAGACACCCAAATTCAAAGACCCTTTTCATTCTACCATACTCAGAGGTTAAAAAGAAGTATGTCCCTTGAAATAGAAGCATTTTTACAAAAAACAAAAAAAATTCACAATTTTGGAAGTCAGAAATTAGATTTTATTTGCAGACGATACTGCTCTCCACGCTTTCTTTATGATCCCATGAAATCCTTTCTGTACAGTTATACCTTCAGTTATACCTTTGTGATTGAAAGGTTTTTTTGAATATTCACAACCAGACCCCTAAATAGTTAATGTTTTAAGCCTGTGTCTTGGGGCGATTGCAGTCACAGGTTCTGTTTTAAATTAAACACCTAATTATAAGGAAGCCGCTCATAACAAGCAATGTATATAAATCAAAATGGAATAATGGGGTCCCTACATATGTCCCCCTTTCTCACAAAGTTTTTGGAACATTCTCTGGGACCAGAAAAAAACAAAAAACAAAAACTGAAATTTGTCAATGAGCAAACCCGCCGGCAGGTATTTTTGCTGACGATGCAAATCAGTCGCCAATCCGAGCGGCGTGTTTTGGTGCGAGCGAACACGGCAGTTGGCACGTGCTTTCCAGCAAGGCCCTAGGAGACACTGTGTCCTCGCAGGCCGTGTCGCAGCTCTCACTGGCATTACTTTGCTTCCTTCTGGCAAGGATCTAACTCCATCCAGACTAGGAGGGGAAAAAAAAAAAAGTCTCAACCTTTGGGTGAAAAGTGAGTGCTTTCAGAAAATCCCATAAAAAAAAAATAAAAAAAAAAAAAAGACTCCACACATAATGGGGCTTTTAACTGCTCCCTAAGCCATTTTTCTTCTTCTTCAGGTTGGAGGTTACAAGGTACTTTTAAAAATGGTTTTAACACTTGCCGGTCACTGAGAAGATTAAAGGCATAAACGGCTGAGGCTGGATGGCAAGGCCGCTACCAAAGGCTTCGCACCACCCCTGCGTCGACGACGACGACGCCTCCTTTTCATTTCTCTGCATTCAGAAGCTTACAAACAAGATTGGAAATGTTCAAGATTCATCCAGCCCTAGTGCAGAGCCAGTGCGTGTCACGTGCCGTCGGAAGGGGAGAGTGAGGCGCCGGGCTCGGCGTCCTCTAGCCTTAGGGGCGTTGCGGCACATTTGTCTTTCCCATCTGTAAAGTGGGGATAAGAGGTAGCTCTGGCCGGGCGGTGGTGGCGCACGCCTTTAATCCCAGCACTCGGGAGGCAGAGCCAGGCGGATCTCTGTGAGTTCGAGGCCAGCCTGGGCTACCAAGTGAGTTCCAGGAGAGGCGCAAAGCTACACAGAGAAACCCTGTCTCGAAAAAACCAAAAAAAAAAAAAAAAAAAGAGGTAGCTCTGGAGAATAAAGCATGACAGGGTGAGTGAATGAATGAAACTGTATCTTCAAACGGTCTGAAGTTCGACTTAATTTAAGTGGGGGCGGGGAGGAAGCACCTTTAATGCACTGAGTGCTTCCATGGACGCAAGAGGAATAAAATTAAGTAACGATCATGTGTGTTAAATACGTGTACACGGTTCTATCATAAAAAAAAAAAAATTGTGTGGTTTCACCCAGGGGCTTCTCTCAAATGAAATCCTGCATGGAAGTACTCGGTAAAAATGAGAGTGCTGACACTAAGTGCTTACCTGGGACCCAGCAGAGTAATTCTAGTTTATAAATGAAAAAGTCAGGACAGAGACACTAAGATACTAGACTATGCTGGAGGGGGAGGAGGGGGCAGACTGTCGCCGAAGGTTTCTCCAGTCCTGCCCTGCTGCATGGTCCCTCAGCTGCTTATAAAATAATCATTCAGAGGTTTAATATTAATTACCAATTGCACGGTCTATGGCAGGCTTCTTGCTAGCTAGCTCTTATAACTTGACCCATTTCTATTAATCTATGTTTTGCCGTGTGTTCTGTGGCTTACCAGTCTTCTAGCATGTCGTTCCTTGGACAGCAGGCTGGAGTCCCTCTTTCTGCCTTTGCCTTTCTTCTTCCTGTCTCTCTCTCTTGGATTTTCCTGTCTGGCTCCATCCTGACCTGCCATAGGCCAATGCAGCTTTACTTATTAGCCAATGGGAGTAACACATATTCACAGAGTCCAGAAAGACATCCCACAGCAGGAGACACTGAGGTCATCTGGCCTCCACGCTTGTGTACCTCCTCCACAGCGCAGCAAGCAAAGGCTGGTGATAATAATGCTGCCTTTTCCCTGTGTCCAGCTCCGATTGTCATTCTGAATTAGAAAGCCGAAGCAAGTCTTGTTTGATTCGAAAAGGGCTCTTTCTAAGTTGCTTATGCAGCACTTACTATTTTTATTTTATTTGATTTATTCGTTATTGTCATTATTTTGTTTTGTTTTTAAAGAAGGGTATCACATAGCTCACTACATAGCCAAGGCTAGCCTTGAATTTTCCTGCCTCAGCCTTCCAAATGCTGGGACTGCAGATGTATGAAGTAAATACCATACCCTAAAAGAAATTGTTCATATTCCTATTTTGTTGCTCATATGAGTGTAATAAATGTTATATACACCACATCAATACGAAAAATAGTTAGATTTGGGGAGTTTAGTAATTATCAATTAACAATAATTGAATTTAGGGCCAGAGAGATAGTTGAGAAGAAAAGTTCATTCAGGTCCCAGGAAAGAGAGAAACAATTCACATGAGTTTTCCTCTGTCCCCTACACATAGGACAGCTTGAACATGTACACACACACACACACACACACACACACACACACACACACACACACACACAATTAATAAAAATAATTTAATTTAAATGAAAAACAGCATTTACATCTATGACACCAGAAAATATTAGCACCGGTAGCATTTTGTATTCAAATCAAGATGTACTTGCCAGTTCTACATGTGAATTTTTCTCTTCCAAAATCTTGTTAGTATAAAAATAACAAGTATATGAACAGCCAAACGTCTCATCAGATAATTTTAGTTAAGAACTTACAAGACCTAGGGCTGCAGGTGAGGCTACATGGTCCAGCCCTTTCTGACAGTGCTAAAGGCCTTGGCTTTGCTCTCCAGGCCCACACAAAGGAAAATAATTTCTAAAACTCACATTTTTTTCAAACATGCTTTTCTGTTCTATTTGTGTTTGTTTATTTAAAATAGGGTATTGCCTTGGTGTCAGGAAGTCCTGAAATTACAGGCATTCACCACCACACCTGGCTTCAAAGTCGTATCTTGTGACTTTGTTACAGTAGTGATTCTGTCTATTACTCCTTTGTGAGATAAGCGAACACCAGAAAAGAAGATCAAACTAAGTATTTTTATTTCTTTTAAAATTTAAGAAGATGAATATCCTTTGGCAGCACACGCACTAAAATCGGCGTAATATAGAGAAAATTACCATGGCTCCTATGCAAGGATGACACAAAAATGCACAATAAAGTGTTCCACATTTTTCCTTAAAAAGAGAAAAAGTTAAGCAGATGAAAGACCACCCTGACCATTTTTAAGGCTACTTCTAACTTCAAAAACAAATTTTGAGAAAAACCTAATGTGTAAATATTCATTCACTACAATTTATGCTCCAGAGTATTGGAATTGATTTTGCAGCCTCAGATTTTTAGGAAGGACTAAACCATCGCTAGAGCAACCCGAGTCTTACGGGAATGATGGGCTGGGCCCACGGAGCCTTGCAGGACAGTGCCGACAAAATACTCTCTGCTATCAAAGTATTTTCCTCATTCTGCCGTTACAGTTACTCCGAAGTCATTTTTAAAAAGATTCAAAGCTGTGTTTTGAAGAAACTTAGTATGAACTTGACTAACAATGGTCTAAATACATTTTAGGATTACTCTCTGGAGAAATTGCAGCATTTCACGCAAACGGTACCCACTTTACTCGGGTGAAATGAAAATCCCGATTCTGCTCCTCTTTGCATGTCTGTTTAAAACCTCAAACCAGAAGAGTGGGTCACGTCTGGAGACGTTTCCTTTCTTAATCTTCTTCACTCTTCCACTCTGTTTCTAAAGGGATACTTAGTGTTAACAATTTCACTTGAATTTGAAAAGAATTGAACTGGTTTTCCAGAATGAGGTAAAGATTGCCCACAGAGAGTATTTTGGCAGCTACCTTTAAACACGCGAGGATCTGTACGGGCGGCACACCTAGAGTTAGTGCAGATAATGTTTGGTTCTTTGAGATAGAAATGATGTCATTGTGATATTGGTAAGAAAGATGCACAGGCTTTACCTTCTGCTCTTCTCTTTGGTTAAGCACACTGTTCTTTGTAGCATTTATTACACTGAGAACACTAAAGACGTTAGTGAATTTCTCACATGGTGACAACAGAAATGTCTGGTTTTGTTTTGAGTTCAAATGGTTAACTATGCACAATAGTGTTTTGTGCAACCTACAATTGAGGTGTGAAAATTAAGGCATTTGGTAACAATTGTTAGCATATCATTTCTATGAAAAGAAGAGAAAGTATCAGGTCCCCGGTTTTATAAATGGGAATTAAAACTTGCACGTCAATCAAGCCAAGAAATGTCAATATTTAAAAATAAGTTCCTGTGTGCCAAGCATGGTCCTTTTTTAGAAAAAATATTTGAGTAATTCCTTATAACACACAGATGAGGGGACACACACACACACACACACACACACACACACACACACACATATGAAAAAACGTTTTACAACACACTCAATGTCACAGACAGAATTCAAAGTCTACTACAATGTACAATGCCGGCTTCTAAAACTGTTCCTTGTTCAACAGTTAAGGAAATAATGAAAAGCATCAGTTTCTCTTACACTCTGACTACAAAAATTTAGGGATTTCCAGTATATGCTAAATATGTATTACTCATAGATATTTATTAAGTCCCTTCTATGCTCTATAGACACTGGATTAAGGGTGTTAGGGGAACAGCCTGCCCTCCAATGATCCATATATACAGTGTGTAACCTCCACTAATAAGTGCTCTATGTATCCTCCAAATATAACCTTCCCAGGATTCTTAAGAGTTGTGTTGAAAGGTCTTTGGGAAGAAAATGGTTCACTTTGCCCCGAGTCCCACGTTTGAGCTGAGTCACCAGATAACTAACTGCACCTGAGGGACTAGAGATAACCCATTCTGTACGACTGAACTTCTGATCCCTTGTGACCTTGTGTTTTGCTCAAAAACCTGGTCAGGTTGGCTCGTGAGGGTTTTCTCCACATCTGCTCTCTAATTTCCCAACTTGTAGAGCTTCCCCTGTGATGGGGGCAGCAAGAGGGTAAGAGAGAGGATTCACCGGCCGCTGTGAGACGAAAACACAAGTTTCTTGTTGGAGGCCACCCTTAGCTCCGAAAAAGCCACAGAACTGTACAATATGGGTTGCTTCACCATGGTCACTTAATTCATGACAGCTTATTTTTTCAAAACCAGCAAGGCAGAGGGTCTCCCACCTCAGGGAGAGCACCGTTCGCTCCTCTTTTAAAAGCTTTTCACCTGTCAAATCAAGCCCATCCTGATAATCTTTCGAATGACTTAAAACCAGTTGATTTGGTGTATTAGCCATATCTAAATAATACAGTCATAGGCCCCACCCACATTCAAGGCAAAAAGAAAATTTATGTCATGACCACATGGCGGGGTGGGGGTGGGAGGGAGAGGTAGGAAACCTAGCTACTCACTATGTAGCCCAGGCTGGACACAGACTCTTAGGAATCCTCTTGCCTCAGCTTCCTGAACACTGTGGTTACAGGCATGAGCCAACACACACAGCAAGTTTCAAATACTTTGACTTTAAAATAAAAATTGCTCCAAATATGCCAAATACTGGGCTCGTTACACCCAAGGACCAAACTAAATTTTCTTAAAAATATGAATTACTTAATATTAGAACCAATAGGATACACACAAGCAGCATTTTATGACGTGGAAATAAGATGAAGAAGATTATTACTGATGAAATGTACGTTGTATTTTATAGTTTACTATCAAAATAAGTATTTAAATGAATATATACATGCAGGCTAGCTTGTTAAATGTAATGGCATTGTTTTCAAGGAGAGACATTTAACAAGTATCATGCAAGATCTTCACCCACCTGGTTTGAATGCTAATGTTGCAAAAATGAAAGTCACGCGCGCGCACACACACACACACACACACACACACACACACACAGGGGTGTCAGCTGAGCCCAGCGGCACTGCCGTCAGGGTTGAAATGCAGAAGTAACTCAATAGCCATCCTGAACAACGTTCTTCCCACACTGGCTCTGACCAGAAGTGTCAGCCCCTTGTCTCAGGACATGCCATAAATGTACATTATAAAAGGAGAAAGAAGAGAAGGTAATGCCCACTGGCTTTTTTGTATCTACTACCCTGTTGCACCTTTAGAAGCATCAAAATGTCACAGAAGCGGCCAGAACTATTATTTTAGGTTCTCTGTCAGCCACCGTGTGGTTTAGTTGAAATTAGAAGCTCCTGACAATCGAGGGCAACCAGAGAGAAGTGGATGCAGAACACACTTCCACACTGCCACGCAGGTGATTTCTCTCCTTTAGGACTGAGATGCACTGGGAACTCAATCTCCAGAATTAGTTTCTTTAACTCATGGGTAGAAATTTAGGGAAAAAAAATTCCCAAATTTCCAATATTCCTTAAAGACAAATTTCGTGGACAGTCTCTGCAATCCAGAATTCCGAAAGCACCAGTGACCCTCCAGTGTTCCATACCGTAGTCATGGGTGATGGTATTTGCAACAAAGGAAACACAGTAACAGTGATTTCACAGAGCAAACCTTGAGCTTCTTTCTCCCATGTGGACACACCCAGGGTTCATGGGGTTGCCAGGCATCCAAACAGGTTGGGTATCACCTCGACGTGCCTGCTTTCCAGAACTCTGTGACATGCACACTGCCTGCTGAGTGTCTGGAAGGAGATGAGTCAAAGCACAATGAGACAATTCCGGGTGTCTTCACACTCCGTCAAAATGAGCAATGCAAAGTGTTTGTCAGTACTGTTTCTCTAACACCAAAAGAAAAAACAAGATTTTGAAATCTGCTTTTGGTCTAGAACACTTGACTGCCACTCCTTGCATAATAACCAAGGACAATTCCATAGCAACATTGCCTCATGTCATTTGAAGGAAACCATTGAGAGAAACATGGCTTAGTGACCTTGACCTTTCATGGTTTCAAAATTAATATTTTACATTTAAAAGGTAGTCTGAAGATCTTCATCTCAGTCACTACCCATTCCTAGTTGAAGAATGAACTGATAGGTGTGGTAGTTTAAATGAAAATGGTCCCCATAGGTACATATATTTTCAGGCTTAGTCCCCAGTTGATGAACTATTTGGAGAAGATTAGGAGATGTGGCCTTGTCAGAGAAGGTGTGTCACTGGGGGTGGGCTTTGAGGTTTCAAAAGCCCATGCCAGGCCCAGTGTCACTCTCTCTGCCTGCTTCCCGCTAATCAGGATAGCTCTCAGCTACTTCTCCAGCACCATGTCTGCCTGTGTACCACCATGCTTCCTGCTGTGATGATAATGGACTGACCCTCTGAAACTGGATGCCAGCCCTCAACTAAATGCTTTCTTTTATAAGAGTTGCCCTGGTCATGGTGTCTCTTCACAGCATGTGAACAGTGACTAAGACACTATCTAAGTGCATAGTTTGATAGTTTGGACATATATACACAGACATGGAATCACCACTACAATCTCTCATCATGATACAAGACAATTTGAGGGTGTCTTTGAGAGGGATGAAGTTTTTCAACACTCGGGTGGGCTTTAACTCAGGAGTTAGGGTGCCGTGTGCTCAGATCACACAAAATTTCTTCTGAGTCTGTGGCTTCCGGGTGTCTTGGGAATTCAAAGAAGGAAATTCACAGACATAGAAGATGAGTATTAAAGATTTTTTCATTCATAGGTGAGAGCTTAAGAGGGGAAGAGCTCCTTTAGATTTGTAGCAAGAGGGGTCCCCAGGGCTTGGGTACCATCAAAGTGCTGTTCTCGGAGTCTTTTAAAGGACTTATGGCAGAAGCTGGGGCGAGGCTTGGGAAAGGGAATGAACTGGTTAGTCCACTGGCCCAACTCTGGGGTGTCCAGGTGCCTTCTCTAGGATTCGGTCCTCACCTATAACGTCCAGAAAAAGGTAAGAGATAATGAGCAACCAGGAATCAGAAGACTCTTTGGCATCCCTGGCCTCCAGTAAGAACTTATAGGCAATATGTAAAATTATATTCAACATTTACACAAACTACAAAGCTATTTTCCAAAATGGATATACCAGTTTACATTCCCGTGATACATGTGAGAATTTTAGTGCCTTCAAATCTTAGCCAACTCTTGACAGTATCTTTTAAATTTTAGGCATTCTAAAGATGTGTAGTAGTATCTTATTGTAGTTTTAATTTGCAGGTCTTCAGTTATTAACAATATTGAGCATCTTTTCAGGTGTTTATATGCTACCTTCATGTGTTTGTGGCTATGTCTCTATAAAATCTTTGGCCTATTTTTAAGTTGAACTATTCATTCTTCATCAAATGTATGCTCTGGAAATATTTTCTTCCAGTATATGGTTTATACTTTCATTCTCTTATATTGTATTTTGAAGAGTAAAAGTTTTTCATTTTGAGGAATTCCAATTTTAAAAGTTTTAGTTTTGCTGTTTCACATTTGTTGAAATTTTACTAACTTTAGATTTGTATTAAATGCATGATCCATCTTTAATTAACGTTCATATATGGAACAGATAGTGATCAAAGTATCTTAAGTTTAGATGATAGATAGATAGATAGATAGATAGATAGATAGATAGAAAATTACTCCAGAATCCTTAGTTTAAGAGGTTTTTCTTCTCTAATCAAATGCTCATGCCCTTTCTCCACAATTAATTGTCTGCCACACAGTACTGTCATAGACCTTGGAAAAATCAAGCTGATCTGGAGACTCTTTATTGAGAGCTAGCTCTCAAAGTGTTAGCTCCCATAGTGCTGTGAAAGCTGCCAACAGAGAAAAGTTATCTGCAGTCCTATCCCCTATACAGCCTGAGAACCACAACAAAGACAGACTGGCAAGGTATCACCAATGATACAATAGTGACATTTCTATCTTGGGGGCAATAAATAGCTATATCTAATTGGACCTAAAGCCCACTCAATTGGAGAGAACTTGTGTGTGGTAAACCAAGCCAAGAACCCATCATGGCTGGAGAGGTCATAGGCCCTAGAAGAGAACCTACTACTGCCATATTGCCAAAGTGATACAGCTTCTGCCTTCTAAATACGTATTCTTGTATGTACTAGTTAAGTGCAGCTCTCACATCTCCTCAAAGAAGCTTATTTTTGCAGCAGATAGAGACCATTAGAGAGACACACAGCTGATCAAAATGCAGAGATCATGAGATGCCCAGCCACAAAAGGGAACTCTACAAGTCCCCTAACCTAAGGCTCAGAGAGCAGTGTGGAAAGTGGGGAATATTTCAGAAGCCTGATGAACAAGTGACTGCTGCATGATAGTTTCTTCTGGAAAGAACAGGGATGTTGTTTCCATGAACTCTCAAGAGTATTGTTGCCAGTATAAGACCTGCAAAGACAACACCAATTGACATGCCAACATTGATGGAGGAAAAGTGCTGAGAGCGGAAAAAAACAGTCTCCTCCCTTCCCCCAGGGACAATACCCCAATCTTAGGCAACATTAATTGGACACAGTGGATTGTACATATACACTTATATGTATACAAATATATATAGATACCATAAAAGCACATGTAGAAGAAGTCATTGGGGCTGGAAGGGTGGTTCAGAGGTTATGAGCACTGCAGCTCTTGCAGAGGACCCAAGTTCAATTCCCAGCACCCACATAGTATCTCACAGCTATCTGTATCTCCAGTTCCAGGGGATCTGGCACCCTCTTATGGCCTCCATGGGCACTGCCTGTATGTGGTACATAGACATACATGTAGGTAAAACACTTACACACATAAAATAAAAATATTTTTTAAATGAGGCTGTGGCAGTTTGAATGTAATTGACCTCCATAAACTCATAGGGAATGGCACTATTAGGAGGTATGGCTTTGTTAGAGTAGGTATGGCCTTGTTGGAGGAAGTGTGTCACTGTGGGGGTGGGCTTTGAGGTCTCATATATGCTCAAGCTATGCCCAGTGTCTCAGTTGACTTCCTGTTGCCTGCGGATCAAGATGTAGGATTCAGCCAGGCAGTGATGGAGCATGCCTTTAATCCCAGCACTCGGGAGGCAGAGGCAGGTGGATCTCTGTGAGTTCAAGGCCAGGTCTATTTCTCAAATAGGCCCCGTGCTGGTTGTTTTTCATCAACTGGACACAAGCTGGAGTCATTGGGGAAGAGGAAACTTCAACTGAGAAAATGCCCCCATCGGACTGGATAACTGTGGGGCAAGTCTGTGGGGCTTTTTTTTTTTTTTTTTTGACTGATGATTGGTGTGGAAGATCCCATCCCAAGGTGGGTGGTGCCTAGACAGGTGGACCTGGGGAAGGAAACAAATGGAGCAAGTCAGGATGGGCAAGCTAGTAGGCAGTGTTCTCCATGGTCCCTGCTTCAGTTCCTGCCTTGAGTTCTTGCCTTTGCTTTTTCTTCTGATGGACTACTGTCTATAAGCCAAACATACCCTTTCCTCCCCTAGTTGTTTTGGTCATGGTGTTGATGTTTTATCACAGAAACAGAAACCAAACTAAGACATTCCTCATCTGCTTTTGTATCTTCTTTTGAAATCTAGATTCTGTATATGAAAGAAAATAGTTATCTTTCTGACAACAATGCTTGGACCAAATTTGTTTAAGATAGATCTTTAGTTCTATGCATTTTCCCACAAATAACATAATTGTGTGCTTCCTTATGACTGAATAAAAGGGACAGAGAGGGAGAGCAATGAAAGAGATATCTTGGTAGAGGGAATCATTAGGGGGCTAGGGAGAAACCTGGTGCTAGGGAAATCCCCAGGAATGCACAAGGATGACAGCAGCTAAGACTCCTAGCAATAGTGGAGAGAGTGCCTGACCTTACCTTCCCCTATAATCAGATCAGTGACAACCCCAATTGTCATCATAGAACCTACATCCAGTAACTGATGGAAGCAGATGCAGTGATCCACAACCAAGCACTGGGCTGAGCTCCTAGACTTCAGTTGAAGAGAGGGAGGAGGGATCACAAGAGCAAGTGAGGTCAAGATCATGATGGGGAAAACCACAGAGACAGCTGACCCGAGCTGGTGGGAGCTCATGGACTCTGGCCTGTCAGCTGGGGAACATGCACGGGCCTGAACTAGGCCCTCTAAATGTGAGTGACAGTTATGTGACTAGATCTGTCTGGGGAGCCCTGGCAGTGGACCAGGACTTATCCCCGGGTGCATGAAATGGCTTTTTGGAACACATTCCCCAGGATGGGATACCTTGTTCAGCCTTGACACAGTACGGAGGGGCTTGGTCCTGCCTCAACTTAGTATGCCAGACTTTGTTGACTCCCCAAGGGAGGCCTGACCCTCTCTGAGGAGAGGATGGAGGATGGGATGGGGGAGGGAGGGGGAGTGAAAGAAGGAGAGGGAACGGGAACTGAGATTGGTACGTAAAATGAAAAAAAAAACTTTTTTTAAATAAATTAGAAAATAAGATATGACTCCTGGGTATTTACCAAGATGACTCCACATCCTACCACAGAGATATTTGCACCCTCATGTTGCTGATAATTTATTCACTATGGCAAAAAGAATGGAATCCACCTAGTTGTTCATAAACAGATGAATGGACAATGAAAATTTAGTGCACACGTGCGTGTGTGTGCATGTGTGTGCGTGTGTGTGTGTGCGTGTGTGTGTGTGTGCACAAATGTGTACAGGAGTATAGTACAACTTTTAGAAATGAGAACAAGAAAGGCTGAATATTAGGAGATAAGGAAAGAATGCATGTGGGCAGTGAATAGGAGATATGAGTGAGGATATAAAGCTAATTGTGTTTCTAGTTCTAACAGTCATGGATTTTTTGGTTTGGATGGTAAACAACTGTATGAAAATATATGTGATTGTGTAAATGTACCACATGTTCATTATCCATTCAGTGCTTGATGGACATCTAGGCTGTTTCCAGTTTCTGGCTATTATGAGTAGAGCAGCAATGAACGTGAATGAGCATGTAGTACATGTAGCATGTAGAGCATGTAGCCCCAGGGGGAAACCTACTGCTATTAGTCTGCTAAAGGAACATAGCAAATGAAATGACTCCTAATGATGTATTGCTCTACCCATAGACCAGTATATTGTCCAATCCTCATCAGAGAAGCTGCTTCTTGTAATAGATGGTAGTCAACGCAGGGACACACAGCTGGACAATGTGCAGAGAGTGAAAGACTTTGGCGTGCTCAGTCCTAAATGAGATATCTGTATCAAGCCCCTCCCCTCAAGGCTCAGGGATCTATGTGGAAGAGGAGGCAGAAGGTTGTAAGAGTCAGAGAAGGTGGACGACTCAAAAAAAAAAAAAAAAAAACCTGTCACCCACACACAACAGGACTATGACACAGAGACTGTGACAGTACGCATAAGACCTTCACAGGATCAAACCAGGAAACATTCCACCACAGAGAAAAGGAAGTGGACCCAAAGTCTCAGGCCAACCAAGAAGTTGTTTGCAATTGCTACTTGCCTGGAAATGGAACATTGTTTTCTCCAGCAGAGTGTCACTAGGTATATCAACCACACTCCAGGACAGGCTCCATGTTCAGGAATAGTTGACCACAAGACAGACTCCATGTTTTGTGTGTGTGGTTTTATTTGTTGTTGTTTTTTGTCTTGGTGCTGTTTTGTCTGTTTTGGCCTTTGTTTTCTCTTTGTTTTATAGTTTTTTGAGAGAGACAGAGGCAGACTGGGAGAACACGAAGCTAGATAGTAGGGAGGTGGGGAGGACCTACTTGCACACGAGTGTAGTAGGCAGAACAATCATGTAGACAGTTGTGGTAGGAGGTGCTGAAAAGGAGGAGGCAGGACATTCACAAGTTTGTGGCCAGCCTGGTCTACACCTTGAAATGGCTCAGCAGTTAAGAGCTCGTGCTGCTCTTCCAGAAGACCTGAGTTCCATTCCTAGCACCCACACCAGGCAGTTCACAACCACCCATAACTCTAGTTCCAAGGAATCTGATCCCCTCTTCTGGTGGGCACCCACACACGTGTGACATACACAGACACGCACACATACATGTAAATCAAAACAAATCATTTAAATAAATAGAAGGATAACTACACCTGATGCTATCCAGGACGTCTGTGCTAACGAGATCAAACTGGAGGTTTTTGTTGGTGGTGTGTGTTACTGGGAATTGAACCCAGGAAATTGCCTTGCTGAGCTTTTTTTTTTTTTTTTTTTTTTTTTTTTTACTTTGCACTGATGCTCTAATGAAATGAGATCTTTGAAAACCTTGGCATGGGACAAATGTATTTTACCTGCAGGACAGTTAAGCCTGCCTAGAGACTAGAAAACAGACTATAGCAATAGTAGATAGAACCTCCCAAAATCCTAATTCCTGGAGTTAATGGATATGTTAGATTGTATGGCAGAGTAATGAAGGTTGAAGTCAGATGACCTAGAAATAGGGAGTGATCCCAGATCATCCGGGGGCTGCAGTATAACCACAATTTTAAAGTAGATGTGACAAGGGAAGCAGGAGCAGAAGTGCTCCACTGCTGTGCTCCGCCGTGCTCCACTGCTGTGTTCTGCCATGCTTTGCTGCTGTGCTCCACTGCCATGCTCTGCCGTGCTCTGCTCCACTGCTGTGCTCCACTGCTGCACTCCGCTGCTGTACTCTGCTATGCTCCACTGCTGTGCTTTGCCGTGCTCCATTGCGGTGCTCCACCATGCTCCACTGCTGTGCTCCGCCGTGCTCCACTGCTGTGCTCCGCTGTTGTGCTCCGCTGCTATGCTCCACTGCTGTGCTCCACTGCTATGCTCCACTGTTGTGCTCCGCTGCCGTGCTCCACTGCTGTGCTCCGCTGCTGTGCTCCGCTGCTGTGCTCCACTGCCATGCTCTGCCGTGCTCCGCTGCTGTGCTCCGCTGCTGTGCTCCACTGCCATGCTCTGCTGTGCTCCGCTGCTGTGCTCTGCTGCTGTGCTCCACTGCCATGCTCTGCCGTGCTCCGCTGCTGTGCTCTGCTGCTGGCCTCCACTGCCATGCTCTGCCGTGCTCTGCCATACTCTGCTATGCGCCACTGCTGTGCTCCAGTGCCGTGCTCCGCTGCTGTGCTCCGCTGCTGTACTCCGCTGCCGTACTCCGCTGTGGTGCTCTACGGACTGGAAAGTGTAGGGAGCAGGCCATTCTTACTGTCCCAGGACAGAAGGAGAGCAGGTGGCCCTGTACGGAAGCCCACGGGAACCACGTCAGAACAGCGCTGCACAGACTGTAGGGTAAGAGCCTGCTCTTCCCCAAGCCTCTGTGCCCGGAGTCGTTTGTGCAACGGCGGCCGGAATCACACAGCTCTCTTCTGTCTGCCTTCAAGGGTCCCCTCTCACCGTACTTTTGATCCTCAGCATTTTTACACACCGCACACATCTTCCCACATTTTCCTCAGAAGATAATTCAAAGAACAATTTTTTAAAATGTGCCATTAAAGAGAAAAGCGAGGCCTGGGAAGAGGAGAAATTTAAACCCTACATAGTTGAAAGTTTTATACAAAGCAAAAATTTTCCGATGAAGACAGATCATAAAATGCTCATCTCTGGCTAAGTGCAGTCAATATCAACAATACTTCTAGAAGATTATACGTTATTATCAAAGTCCTAAGACTTTACAATAAAGAAAGAAAAAGAAGCACACATTATATTAGGGAGCAGAGTTCACTAGTCAGTAATATAAATGGGTGACCCACACCACGGAATGACACGTGGTGGGCTCCTTTGCCTTACCTTAACTCAATAATTCACCTCATTTCAAGAATAATGCTTTACGGTTGGAGATGCAGCTCTGTTGGTAGAAGTGGCCACGAGGCATGGACAAGGCCTAGTTTGATCCTCAATGTTAGGTGAACTGGCTGTCACTGCACATGCCTGGGATCACAGCACTTGAGAGGTGGTGAGTTTGAAACTAGTCTGTGCTATGTAAAACCAGATCTCTTAAAAAGAAATGATTTGATAACGCTATTTACTGATTCATCTAATAACTTTCTTTCAGACGTGTGTGTGTTTTGCCTGAATGTGTGCATGCATGCCACATGCCTGCCTGGTGCTCACAGAGGCCATCAGGTCCCCTGCAACTAGAGTTACAGATGGCTGTGAGATGCCATGTGGGTGCTGGAACTGAACCCAGGTCCTCCTCAAGAGAAGCAAGTGCTCTTAACGACTGAGCTGGCTCTCCAGACCTTCATTTAACAACAATATTTGATCCGTATATGGACATATATTGAGTTTTCTTTTTAAATTTCTTTCTAAAAAGCTTGGAGAAATTTTGTATATATAGCTCTAAATGACAGGAAAATCCCAAAAAAAAATTATCAAAAGGGAATAAATATTCCCAAATAAAGACTTTAACCTACCCTATCCCCAAATGCTAACACGGGAATTAGGAAAATTTTGCTTCTGACTACAGAAGTGCTGGAAGTAGCTTAATCTCTGTGGGGTGTGTGTATGTGCATACATGTATGAGTGCAGGCATATGCATGCCATAGCATATACATGGAAGTCACAGGACCTCAGGTATCAGTCCTCACCTTACACCTGTTGATTCAAAACAATGTCTCTTGTTCACTACTGCGTGTGCCAGGCTAGCTGACCCACAGGCTTCCAGAGACTCTCCTGTGCCCACCTATCTTGCCACAGGAGCCCTAGGATGCACACTACCACATCAGGCTCTGGGGATTGAAACTCATGCTTGTGGGGCAGATAACTCTGCTGTTTGAGCAGCTCCCTAAGGATACAGTAAAGAGGGTTAAAGTTTAAAAGGGACATTTGGTTGTATAGGTATAAGGCAATTAAAATTTGGCAACATGAATTCACAATTTTCAGGTAATTTGAAGTAACCTATTTACATGAAAAGAATTTTAATTTAAAAAATAAGGTCAGGCATGGTGGTGTACACCTTTAATCCCAGTGTCTTAATTAGGGTTTCTATTGCTGTGAAGAGACACCATGACCATGGCAACTCTTATAAGGAAAACATTTAAATGAGGTGGCTTACAGCTTCAGAGGTTCAGTCTATTATCGTTATGGTGGCATGCAGGTAGACATGGTACTGGCTACATCTTGATCAGAAGGCAACAGGAAGTGGACTGTGACACTGGGCATGGCTTGTGTGTATATGAGACCTCAAAGCCCACCCCACAGTGATAATACTTCCTCCAACAAGGCCATACCCACTCCAACAAAGCCATACCTCCTAATAGTGCCACTCCCTATGGGCTTATGGGGGCCAATTACATTCAAACTACCACATCCAGCACTCAGGAGGGAGAAGATGTGGAGCTCTGTCTAAGGCCAGTCTAGAATACATAGGGAGTTCCAGCCGAGGAGGAGGAGGAGGAGGAGGAGGAGGAGGAGGAGGAGGAGGAGGAGGGAAAGCTGGTTGTGGTAGCACAGCCTTTAATCCAAGCACTCAGGAAGCAGAGGCAGGAGGATTTCCATCAGTTTAAGGCCAGCCTGGTCTATACAGTAAGTTCCAGTCCCTACATAAGGAGACTGTCTCAAACATATATATACATATATGTCATATATGTTTATTTTCCAAAAAGTAGGAAATACAATTAACAGGGAAGAACATTCACTCACAAACTGGAAATGTCCCCCAGCCCGTGGTGCCACTGGGAAGTGGTGCCATCTCTAGGAGGCAGGTCTAGTAAAAGCAAGTCAGAGCACTGGGAGGATGCCCCTGAAGATGATTTGGGGACTCCTCCCTCACCCCTTCCTGACTGACAGTGGGTGAACAGCACTTTCCTACCACAAACTCCCTACCATGGGGTTCTGACTCACCACAGATCCAAAAGAAATGGAGTCGGGCAGCAACAGACTAAAACCATGACCAGGACAAATCCCTCCTCCCCTAACAGCTGCTTGTCTCACTTATTTTGTCACAGTAGTGGAAGCTGACTGACAACCGAGACTTCCTCTGTCAGCATGTGGACAGACGTTTGCTGAACTGGACAGTTTCTGTTTATCACACTAGTTCTGCTCCCAATCCTCGCGGCCCTACTGTGTGCATTAGGAAACTGATCTATATAGAATGCACCAAAGGATCTCTTTACAGTCTGGCTTCTGCCTGGCCTTGGAGAATGAGACAACAGACAAAAGAAAAGAGGGGAGCCAAGATAACCAATCATTTCTTAGGAAAGTCCCAAGACCTGTCAAATGATATAACTCTGCATGTCTAATTCCTCTTGCCTCTTCAGGAAGGCCTAGAACATTCTGTTTCTACACCCTTAAAATCTCTAGATTCTATAACATTTCTTGTGGTTTCCATATATTTTTGCCTCTGTGCTACAAATAAACCATTTCCGTGTTGAACCTCACTCAAACCCATTTGTGTATGCCATCTCTATCCTGCTGCTCTCTTTACTAACACCTCTACCCAGAAGGTTGAGTATATACATGCACACACATACATATATCACATTTGTAATGTCTGCATTATAGTCCAACTATCATATAACTATAGCAAATCTATACTTTTTCTCACTTTTCCTTATAGGTGTATGATGGTTAGTGTTGATTGTCAAGTTGTCAAATCTTAAATCACCTGGGAGATGCTTCTACATTCATTGTTCTCTGTTTCGGGACTATGGATACAATGTGACCTGCCATTTCAAGCTCCTGCTGCCCTGGCTTCCCCACCATGATGTATTATATCCTTGAAGTATGATTATAAATAACCCCTTCCTCCCTTCAATTGCTTTTGTCATTGTATTTTAGCATATCAACAGGAACAGGAACCAAGTCAGAAATTGGTACCAAAAACTAGGGCTGTTATTGTGGTAAACCTGACTATGTGGTTGTAGTGGTTTGAATAGGAATGGCCCCCATAGGCTTATATATAATTGAATGCTTGGTCATTAGGGGATGGAGATACTTGACAGGATTTAGGAGGTGGGGCCTTGATAGAGGAAGTGTGTCACTAGAGGTGATCTTTGGGGTTCCAAATGCTCAAGGTAGCCTCAGTGTCTCTCTTTTCCTGCTGACAGCAGATCCCGATGAAGAGCTCTCGGCTACCTCTCCAACATTGTCTGCCTGCACGTCACCATGCTTCCCCCTATGTTGAAAATGGACTAAACCTCTGAGACTGAAAGCAAGTTCCAATTAAATGCTTTCCCTTATAGGAGTTACTGTGATCATGGTGTTTCTTCACAGCAGCAGAACAGTGACTAAGACAGTGATTGCTAGACCATTGAAACTGTTTTGTGTCTGGAATGTGAAGGAGTTTGGAACTTTGGGATATAAAAGCCTTTGAATGCTGTAAACACAGTTTAATTGACCATTTTGGTAAGATCTTGAGAGACAAGAATTTGAAAGAAATGTGGATTATGAAGGCCTGGCTAATGAAATTTCAGCGGAAACAAGAACTCTATTAAGGATGGGACTTGGGGCTATTTATGTAGTATTTTGGCCCATAATCTGTCTTAGGTAATGGACTAACTTATTCAGCAGAAAAGAAGTGTGAGAGCAAGGTTAAAGTTTCAGCCATGAAGAGTACAGGCAACAGAGCAGCTGTAACTGCTGAAAAGATGCGCTCCATTAAAGAGAAACCTGGTGCTCTGCACTGAGACCACAGGAAAGGTGCTGTGAGGGCAAGACCCCACCCACAAATGGCTCTAACTTATGCAAATTTATGTGACAGAAGAAAGCTTGAACTAAGAAAGCAGCAGAGAGGGTTCCCTGCTGCTCTAAATCAACTTCATAGGAGCATGTTTAACGTGGCTCAGGACACAGAAGTCCACACAACTGTGGTGCAAGAGGGCCACACTCCACCCTGAACCGGCAGCAGAGCTTGGCAGTGTTGTCCACACGATACTGTCTTGGAAGCATGGAAGATACGAGATTGAAGGGGTTCATGGAGTCTCGCTCCCCAGTTTCAGAAAGCAGCTGAGGCCAAGCAATGTGTGGCTAGTTGAAGACCCTGTGTAAAGCTGTAAAGATGAAGCCCTAAAGATGTTGCAGATGCCAGGACCATGGGATGCCCACAAGGAGAGCTGCAGGCATAGATGGTGGAGCTGGCCCAAGAGAGGGACTATTTGTATTGCAAATAGCTAAGCTGGAGAGGTGGGGCTACTTAAGCCTTTTGGAGCCCAACCCGTTCCATCACGAGCCCTAGAATGCAGGGCCTCTATGTGGACACAGTTGCAGACTACAGTGTGGCCCTGCTGGATTTCGGTCTTACTTTGATCTGAGCACTCCTTGCTGTGCTCTGAATCTTCCTTCTAGAAGAAGAATGTTTACTCTGACGTCATATGTTGGAAGTGTGTTGCTTATTTTTTATTTTATAGGAACTCACAGTTAAAAGACTTCAGATTTTTATTCATTTTGTGAGCATGTGTGTATGCGTATATGTGGACAACATACATATACCTCAATGTTCACGTGGAGGTCAGAGGACACTTTGCAGTTGACTTTCTTCTTCTACCATGTGGGACACAGGGATCAAACCCAGGTCACTGAACTTGGCATCAGGTACCATTACCCACTGAGCCATCTTACTAGTCCAACTTTAGACTTTTGAAGTGTTAGAAGTCTATGGGGACTTTTAAACTTGGACTGAATGAATTTTACTTTATAATATGGTCATGTCTTATGGGGACTATTAGGTGGAAGCCCCACCTCTCTCACTCCCCAGACCCTGTCCCCTCAAACCCACCCCCTCAAACCCCGCCAAACAGCAGGCCCTCCCCTAGAGCTGCCTTCCCATTACCAACTCCCCCCTGCCCTGAGGAAGCCTGCCAAAAACCAGCCCCTCCCTGGGGCTGCTCAAGACCATGCCTACAGGTTACTTAAGACCTGGTAGCCATATTTGCCACATGACTCTTCCCCTGCCTTTTCAAGGGTCACCCAGGATTGCTTTGCTCTGTTCATTAAACCTGGATTTATTAATTTGGCTTGATTGGCTTATTATATCAGCAATGGTGGGAACCCAAGAACCAGGGATTCAAAACTTATCAGGGACAAGAGGTGGAATGTTATGGTTTAAAATTGGTATGGTTTTTTTTTTGATTTTTTTTAATTTATTTTAATTTATTTTGCAATACAATTCAGTTCTACATATCAGCCACGGATTCCCTTGTTCTCCCCCCTCCCGTCCCCCTCACCTTCCCCTCAACCCCCCCCCCCAAATTGGTATGTTTAAGTGTCAAGTTGACAAGGAGTGAAATTGTGATAACTAGTGTTAATTGTCCGCTTGACAGAATCTAGACTCACCTGAGAGACAGGCCACTGGGCTAGCCTGTGGAGGGTTATTTGGATTGCATGAACTGAACTGGGAAGGTCTACCTATTAGGGGTGGTGCTATTCCCTGGGTGGGATCCTGGCCATGTAAAGAAATGAAGCTGCACAGGAGGGTATATCTGTTGTTCCGTTTCCTCACTCTGGGTGCCCCTGCTGCCATGACTTCTCTACCACGCTGGAGTGTACTCTTGAACCGTGTGTGAGCTAAATCCAGCCCTTTCTGCCTTAAATTGCTTTTGTCCAGGTATTTTATCACAGCAATAGAAAAGTATGACAAGGCATGTCCAACCTTTTGGAATTGCAACATGACGCTGCCATCTATAAAATTCATACTCTGGAGAACTTCAAGAGACAAAAAAAAAAAAAAAAAAAAAAAAAAAACCAACCAAAAAAAAAACTCAATTTTTAAAAAGTTTATGATTTTGTTTTCGGCCACATTTACAACTATCTTTGTCTACTTGTAACCTTATGCAGCCTGTGGAACACAGGTTAGATGCAACTTGGATGCAACAAATATCCAAGTGTATACATACACCTTTCTCTCCGGTCTACACTTTTGCCATTGGATAAATTCCTAGCAGCAGTATTTTTGAAATGAGGGTTATGTACATATTTAAGGCATTTGTTGTCACAGAAGGAAAGTTAGCCTCTGAAGTTCTGTTGCGTTCACACTGCTCAACACTGCAATAAAACCATGTCAATGTCACCAAATTACAAGTTGGAAAACAACTCAACAATTATCTCCCAGTTTCAATTTCAGAAACTCTATGGTAGGTTTGTCTTTTCTGATATCTCCTTTATCATAGTTTTTGTTGTTTCTGTTTTTCTGTTGCTCTGATGAACTGACAAAAGCAACTGGAGAGCTGGCAAGATGGCTCAGTGGGCAGAGCCTTGGCTGTACATGTTGGTTTTTCAGCTACTTTTCTGCTAATGTGATAAAACACCAGGACCAAGGCGACTTCTGAAAGAAAGATTTATTTTGGCTTATGGTTCCAGAGGGTTGGAGACCATGGCGGCAGGGACAGCATGGCAGCAGGTAGAGTGGCAGGAACAGGAAGCTGGAAGCTCCCATCTGGAGCTGCAAGCACAGATCAGAGACAGCAACCAGAAACAGCACAAGTCTTTAAACTCTCAAAGCCCGCCTCCAGCGGCATACTTTCTCCAACAAGGTCAAAGCCCTAAATCTATCCCGGAAGAGCACGAAAGGTGGGAACAGCGTGTTCAAATACATGAGCCTAGCGGGGACATTCTCATTCAAACAGCCACACTTGGCAAACTCAGTTCAATTCCTGGAACCTATAGAAAGGTGAAAGGAAGGAATTGACTCCCTGAAGTTGTCCTCTGACCCCTACACACACACCAAGGAATTGTGTGTGTGTGTGTGTGTGTGTGTGTGTGTGTGTGTGTGTGTGTGTACTCACACACACAAACAATAAATGAATACATAATTTTTTACACTTATATATTTTTGTGTGTACATGTATGCATGAGTAGGTGTGTACATATGAAGGTCAGGAGACAACTTGTAGAAGTTCTCTCTGTCTTTCCACTATATTAGTCCCACGGATCAAACACCGGCCATCAGTCTTGGCATCAAGCACCGTTACCTGCTAAGCCATCTTAACAACCCAACAATTTTTTAATGGTGAACAACTTAAGGGATACAGGGTTTCTTTTAGCTCACATTTTGAGGTAAATTTCATCATGGTGGGGAATTCAAGAGCTTGAAGGAGCTGGTCACATCACGTCTACTGTCAGCAGAAGAGTGAGATGAATGCAAGCTGTTGCTCAGTTCCTTCTCTATTGTCTACCGTCTGCAGTCGCCTGCCCAGGAATGGTCCCACCTACAACTAATACTGGTCTTTCCATATCAACTAATGTAATAAAGATAATCCCCCACCGGCATGCCCAGTGGCCTCTGTCCCAGTTAATTCTAAATTCCATTGACTTGAAAAGGAACACGACCCGTCACATCCTTCCTATCCAACATATTATCCCCCACAGTACAGCATTTTAACCAGTCAATATAATGTATGGTCTGAGGAGATAGCTACACAGTTACAACACCTGTCTTGCACACGAGTGCCAGAGTTTGGATCCCCAGATCCATGTAAATGCCAGGTGGTAATGCCAGCCTCAGAAGGCAGAGATGCATGATCCTCGGAGTGATAGACCCCAGACTCAGGGTACTACTTTCTCGAGGGGGCGCCCCAAGAACCCAGACTCCCGATCCAGTTGATGCAACAGCAAGAGGTGTTTATTATTGCGGCTGTACAGTCAGGCTAACTCAGCTCCAAAGAGCAAGAGTCGTGCCTATTGCAATCACATGGGTACTTTTAAAGGAAAAACCCACAAAAGCCACAAGATTACAATTCCCGTACAATTTCGTTTCACAAGATCATGGTCTGATCACAGAGTGGGTACAGTCACGTCCGCATGTACATTCTTCCCAAAACCTCAAGGGGGGTATCAGGGCAGGAGTGGAGTTTACACAAAGGTCACAGTGGTCCTTCCTGGAACACTTGCAACTATCCCAGTCACAGTTGAGCACATCTCTTAACAGAAATCTTTTTATATTGTTACATTGTTGCAGGGGTGGTTGAATAATGATTGAGTCAGCTTGCCCTTGGAACTAGATTTTTAGTTTCTCATTTCCTGGGGCTTGGGGGTGTAAGCCTGAGGGTTAGGGTCTTTCAGGAGCAAATTGCTTTGATTTTGTAGGAGGAACATGACCAAGACAACAGCAACCCAGGACTTAAGATCACCTTAGAAGGACAGTTGATTCTTTGGCTTGTTTTACAATTATTTGGAGGGAAGGAAACGCACAAAGGACTGCATAAAAAGCAGTTGTCATTAGTGATAAGTGACTGATAGAATCAGTTTCATTAAAACTAGAATGAGGGTCAGAAAACTAGACACATTGAGATGTTCTTATTTTAAAAGATGGGAAGAATTAAAAGCATAAGAAGATCAAAGAAAATTATTTTTTTAAAAAAAGATCATTCACATTCTGAAAAGAATTAGAGATTAAGCACAGAGGAGATACTGACAATGAAATGAGTATCAAATGACCATCAGAAGCCCAGGATCCAGTTAAACGCTGGCGTCTTCGTTTGGAAAGGACAAAGACAGTCATTAAAATGCGGACTGAAGGTCTAGGTGCGGAGGGCTGCCGTGAAGAGCAGGGCCTTCTGATCCTGTAGTAATTCATAACATGCTTCAGGTACTGTCTTCCCACAGCATGTGGGAAGCATGAGTGACCGCCTCTGCTTCAGCTCTGTAATAATAGAAACATCTCCCATGACTCCACGCCGCTCATGGTGGAACTGAAAACTATACTGAAGTTGAAGAAAAGCTGTCTTTATTGCCGAGTTCCCTCCCAGCACACACATCTGCTTTGCAGCGCAGGAGCTGCCGTTCACTGGCTATTTCTTGAAAAGCCCATGTTAAGGTTTTCAATTATAAAATAGGTTTTATGGGTCTGGTATGACTCAGTGGATAAAGTACTTGTCACTCGAGTATAAGGGCTAGTAGAGTTTGGATCCCAGGACACATGGAAAAGGCTGCTGGCCCAATGGCCTGCCTATAATCCTAGAGCTTGGGCAGCAAAGACATGGAAACCCAGGTAAGCAGGCTAGGTAGACTCATGAAATCAGTGAGCTCTGGGTTCAGTCACTGACCCTGCCTCAGTATGTAAAGTGGAGAGCAATGTACATGAGCCTCTGATCTACACACACACACACACACACAAATATGAGTGGGTCAAGGAATTAAGAAAACACATTTTCTAGGACGTTGGGGGATATAACTCCATGGTGGAAGACTTTGCTGGGTGTAGTGTTAGGAGCCGGAGTAAGGCTGTTTGTCATCACTCAGTCTCTCCCCTCTCCTCCCCTCAACCCACCCAAATAATCACTGAAAAATCAAAAGAATCACAGACTGTGCAAAGGGCTTGTTGGCCCCGGTTTTTAGAAATAATGCTTATTATTTGCTTAACTGAATAATAAGAGTTAAACAAATGAATAAAGCTCTAAGTGGTCCCCAGTGAAATTAAAATAGTCAAACCAAAGGACAAAACAGCTTAAAGATACATCATTAAACGTAATTTTTCTCTCAGGCCATCAAGAGACAGCCATGTAGACTCGCATTTCCAGGAAGACAGAACAGATGTGATTTTTTTCCTATTCTGCCCACAAACTGCAACTGGAAACCCTAGACAAAACAGGGAGACCTGAAAAGGTAGACAAAGAAGTTAGACATCATCCAGGAGTCAGAGGAACAATGTGGGGTTTCCTTGGGGGCTCATGCAGCAGAGCCTTGAGCTGAAGGAAAGAATAAATAACTCTGAACTACAAGTCGACTGAATGAAAGGAAATGCTGGGTTCAAAATCTGCACTCTCTCAGCCACAGCATGGGGGGAGGGAGGGAGAGCACACTAGCCTAAAAAAAAAACCCTGCAAACCATAAGCATTCTGCTCTAGCCAAACACCACAGAAAAGGATGTAGCCTCGCCCCACCCACACTAGCAAAGGCTGAACAGAAGGCCTTAGCCTTGACTTCCACATTCAAGATGATGTAAAAAGAACAAGTTCTAGTTTTCTTCTCTGTTGCTGTGACCAAAGCAACTTAGGGGAAGAACGGGTTTATTCCATCTTGTACTTCTAGGTCATAGCCCATCATTGATGAAAGGCAGGGCAGGAAGGTGAAACAGAAAGCGTGGAAGAATGCTGCTTGCTGGTGCATCCTCGGACCACTCTCGGACTCGTGCTTAGCTAGCTTGCTTATACAGCCTGTGAACACTTGCCTAGGATATGATGCCACCCACAGTGGGCCAGACCCTCCCATATCCATTAAGATAATCAAGACAATCCCTACAGACATGTCCACAGACCAGCCTAATAAAGACAATTACTCAATTGAGGTTTTGTTTTTGTTTTTTTTAAAGGTAATTCTAGACCATGTCAAGTTAACAGTTAATGCTGACTAGGACAGACCCTCCTTGACAGGCTCCCTGACTGGAGTAAGAGAGGAGGCCCAGAGAAGAGATGACTTTCAGCTCTGATCCCCACTGTTATGAGGCCACTCCAATCTGGGACTAATGCCAACCAGGAAGTCAAAACTCCCACCTTAACCCTGTTGACAAGGGTCAACAGATACCTAATGGGAAACCTGATAAAAGTCAAGAAGTGTCCTGCAATTGCAATTACAGTGACACAAGAAAATTAGCGGGGGGGGGGGGGGGGGGGGTGTCAGTTAAAGTATAGGATTAAAATAAGATCCAGCATGTCATAGCATAATATGAAAATACCCAGGATGCAGCAGGAAATTGCACACCATCCCAGTATGTAGGAAGAGCTCAGACTGAAAGACAAAAGATCAAAAGACTCACATACTAAAGTGACAAAGATGTCAGAATTATCTCACAAAGATTAAAGCTGCTGAGATTAAAAACAGATCAATAGCAGTGATGAAAACACTTGAAGATGTGGCTCAGGGGTTAAGAGCACTGGCTGTTCTTCCAGAGGACCCAGGTTCAATTCCCAGCTCCTATATTATGGCTCACAACATTCTGTAACTCTAGTTCCAGGGGATCCAATGCCCTCTTCTGGCCTCTGATGGCATTATACACACACACGGCACATATACAAAATGCAGACAAACAGATACAGGTAGAATTTAAATAAATAAATAAAAAGTAAATAAATAAATAAATAAATAAATAAATAAGTGACCTAGAGAACCAAATAGACGTGGTAGACTCATGATTTAGAAAAATGACCAAAATAGAAAGCTAGTACATGGGTCCTGTTCTGTAATCACTCTGCCAACTCTATTTTGTGATCAAGTCTGTATTTTAATTGGTATATTCTGAATTTGTTTAGTTAGCACACAAAACCATGGGTTGTATTATGACATTTTCATCCATTTATACCATTGTACCCTGTTTTGGTTTTGGTTTTGTTTCAGTTACTTGCTTACATAATGCACTGTGTACATATAACGTCCAGTCTGCTGGTCCTGCCATTTACTAGCATGGATAAAGATAAACCTTTCCTCCCCACTCTCCATATGAATTTACTCTCTCCCACATACAAGTATCTTAACCATTTTTGACTGGTATTTAGAATTGCATTTAACAAATTGTTCCTCAAACATCAAGCACAGTTCAGAAATTCAAGAAGGTCAGGAAACACTTTCCCTTCCCTGTGTTCCTCCCATGCTTTCTTCCCAAGCTCTTTCTTCCATTCTTTTCTTTCCATTTTAAATCCTGCATTAATCCTCTTTTTAGAGGAAATTTACTGGCAACAGATTTTCTAGGTGTCCCTTCATATGGTAATACCCTATTCCTTGTGCATTCCTTCAAAATACTTTCAGGGTATGGTGGTTTGAATGAGAATGGTCCCCATAAGCTTATATGCTTGACTATTTGGTCCCCAGTTGGTAGAACTGTTTGGTAAGGATTAGGAGGTGTGGCTGTATTAGAGGAGGTCTGTCACTTCAGGTGGGCTTTGAGGTTTTAAAGCATGCCATTCCCAACATCTCATTCCCTGCCTCCTACTTCTGCCTCAAGATGTGAACTTTAAGCTGTCCCTGGCACCAAGTTTTGCTCCAACATCATGGACTCTAACTCCCTGAAACCATGAGTTAGCTAGTAACAAGCCTGAGCTATTGGCTGAGCATTTATATGTAATATTAAGCCTCTGAGTAGTTATTTGGGAATTGGCACACATGCGCGCACACACACACACACACACATATATGCAACACTAAATACAGTCAGCAGGCTGCATTTATGTATTTACTCATGTATACATAAAATTGTAATAATAACAATTATATGAAAAGAAACAATGGATTTGAGAGGAAATAGGGAGGAGGACATAGGAGTTGTAGAGAAAGAAAGGGGGAAATGATGTAATTATAATTTAATAACTTTTTTAAATATATCAAAAACCCTAAAAAAAACTACATTGTGAAAAGAAATGTCAAAATTCAAGAGTAAAAAAATTAAATGACGAACACAACAGACTCAAAAAAAAGTCAATGAAATGATTTCTAATAATGTTCTGCTATACTCATAGATCAGTGGCTAGTCCAGTCATCATCAGAGAGGCTTCCTTCAGCAGCTGAGGACAACAGGTGCAGAGACCCACAGTCAAATATTAGTCAGAAAGAAAGCCCAAGTTGGAGGTCTCCATCAGGTCCCTCCCCCCTTGGAGCTTGGAAACCCTGCAGAAGAGGGAGAAAAGGAATTGTGGGAGCCAGAGGGGTTGAAGACACCAGGAGGGCAATTAAGCAGAGCTCATGGGGCTCACAGAGACAAGTGGCATTTGTGGAGCCTGCATGAGTCTACAATAGGTCCTCTGCATATATGTTGTGGTTGTTGGATTGGTGCTTTGGAGAGATTCCTGACAGGAGGTGTTGGGGTGTCTCTGACTCTTTTGCCTGCTTTTGGGACCCTTTTCCTCCTACTGCATTGTCTCGCCCAGCCTTAACGTGGGGGTTTGTGGCTGCTCTTACTGTATCTTGTGCTGTGTTGGGCTGATATCCCTTGGAAGGCCTGCTCTTTTCTGGAGGTAGGAGGATCTGGGGACAGGAGAACTGGGAAGAGTGGAGGGAGGGGAAACTGTGGTCAGGATGTATTTATTATGTGAGAAAAGAATAAATAAATTTTTTTAATTAAGTGAGCAATAACAAAAAAGGAGACATTTTACAAAACATCGATAGATTCATGAAAATATCTTCCCAGTATCATCAGTCAGGGACACGCAAGCTAAAGTGATAATTGTGTATCTCCACATGTCTATCTGAATAGTTTATGTTAAAATAGGAGCATAGGTAAACATAATGGCACATACTTGTTACCCAGCACTTATGAAACTGAGGCAGGAGGATAATGAGTTTGAGACCAGCGTGGGATACATACTAAGACCCTGTGTGCCTCAAAGAAAGAGTGCCAAAAAGAGAGATAGGACATCAAGGAAATGTGTAGTAACTGGACCTTTCATACATTGGAAGTGAATGTGTGAGGAACAGCCAGCCACTCTGGAAAACTATTTGGCAATTGCATTAAAAGCTAACCATTCAACTACCAAGTAACCCAATGACTGTAGGCCTAGACATTTATTACAGAGAAAAAAAGATTTGTATTTATTAAAAACCTGGACATTAATATGTATAGCAGTTTCATTCATAATAGCTAACAAAAGTTGGATTGAAAAAAAACGGGTTAAAAAAGTTTTAACTGTGAGTTATCTGTATCAGCTCTAAAAACAAAACCAACTATTGATACAGACAACAATCTGGATGTCTATCCAGAGAGCTAGGCTGAGTGAAGAAAGCTAATTGTTGGGGAATATTGTTTTAAGGTGTTTTACTTTTGTTTATGTTGCCTTTGTTTAACTCTGTGAAGCTGTGTTACTGTGCCTGTCAAGAATACCTGATGGTCTAAGGAAAAGCTGAATGGCCAATGGCGAGGCAGGAGAGAGAAATAGGCGGGACTGGCAGGCAGAGAGGATAAATAGCAAGAGAAATCTGGAGGAAAAAAGAATGAAGAAGTAGCCGGAAAAGGAGGAGGACTCCAGGGGCCAGCCGCCCAGCTACACAGCCAGCCCCGGAGTCAGAGTAAGATTTACAGAAGTAAGAGAACGGGAAATGCCCAAAGGTAAAAGGTAGACTGGATAAGTTAAGGAAAGTTGGCAAAACACAAGCCAAGCTAAGGCTGGACATTTATAATAAAGAATAAACCTCCCTGTGTGATTTATGTGGGAGCTGGGTGGCAGGCCCCTCAAAAGAGACCAAGAATAAGAAAACAAAAAAAAAAACAGCTAATTTCCAAAAGTTACACATTAAATAATCCCATTTACAAAACAATTTTTAAATAAAAAATTAAAGAAATGGAAAACCGATCAGTATTTATGAAAGGTAAAAGGGGTGGTAAGATTTAGGATGGGGGAGATAGAGAAGCTCTTTAAAGGCAATCTAAATGCCAGGCGGTCGTGTTACACACCTTTAATCCCAGCACTTGGGAGGCAGAGGCAGGCAGATCTCTGAGTTCAAGGCCAGCCTGGTCTACAGAGTGAGTTCCAGGACAGCCAGGGCTATTACACAGAGAAACCCTGTCTCAAACAACAAACAAACAAGGCAGTCTGAGAGCTCCTGTGGTGATGGGCAAGCCAGTATCCTTCATGTGATATTGTACAGCTAGTACTTGACTGACAAGACCATTTTATCCCCGTGAGCTCATCATAGACAGAAACTGTCATGAGACTGAAAATGCATTAGGACACCTGACCTACTGAACACTGTGACTTGGCCTAACCTGCCTTAAACATGTTCAGAGCATGTTTGCATTGTCCCAAAGACTCCCAGAAACAGGAGAGTGATTTTATAATGAGGTGTTGGCTATGTCACATACACAGATGTGACAGGAAACAAAACACAACGTGCTGAGCACACTGGCAACTCAGCACACTGGAGAATACCCTCCATCCTCACGATTGCATGGCTGACCGAGAACTGAAGCTTGCTGTTGCTACCCAGCATCAAGAGAGAAATTACGACGTTGTATAACCGGCCCAGGAAAAAAGCCAAAATTCAGATTTGGAAGAGCAGTTACTGGGGCCTATGAGAAGGCTCAGCAGGTGACATCCATGAGAAAAAGCCAGACATTCTGAGGCAACATCTGCAATCCCAGCCCTGCTGCTGTGAAATGGGAAATAGAGACCAGAGGATCGCCCGGAAGCTCACAGGCAACTAGCCTAAAGTATGTGGTGCCAACAGAAAATAAGAGAGACTTTGCCTCAAAAACAGGGTGGAAGGAGATAACAGTGTTGTCCTGTGACCTACACATACACACAGTAATAATAATAATAATAATAATAGTTAGTATATGTCACATTGCTCCATCAAAGTTGAAACGTTGTAAGTCACACACCTAAAATACAATGGTAGAGTAGGTATACCAATAAAGAAAAAGATGGTGTGTACGTGGCAGTGTTTGGTTCTACAGCAATCTGAAGTCCAGCAGAGCAGCACTGGATGTTTTATAATCAGGATTCAGGCCCTCTCCTGCCAGGGAAGAAGCTTTCACTCTTGGCTTCAATCTCTGAGAGTGAGTTTTTCCTTCTGATTCAGGCTCCTCTCTCCACACAAGAGCCCTGCTTGCAGTTCCCTTGGCTTGCTCTTATCCTCGAAGGTGGAATGCAATAGTGTCTTTTCCTCTGGCACCATCTCTGTCTCTTCTAGTACAAGCTGGGGCAATCTTCCCAGTAAAATGATAGTAATTTTTTGTTGAACTCTTTTTTTAATATATAATTTATTTTCAAGTTCATTAGTGTTTTGCCTACCTGTATGTCTGTCTGTCTGTATGAGGGTGTTAGCCCTGGAACTGTAATTACAGACAGTTGTGAGCTGCTATGTGGGTGCTGAGTATTGAACCCAGGTCCTCTGGAAGACCAACCAGTGCTCTTAACCAGTGAGCCATCTCTCTAGCCCTTTTGTTGAACTCTTCAGAGCCTTAATAGGAGTCATCCAGGAGACAAAAGCCAAGCCCAGAATCTCAGAAGCTAAGCCCTCCCACTTTAGGCCTCTGCTGAACTTCCTAAGAAACCAAGTCCTCAAGCTCCGCAGAAGAGTTCCATGAGGCACTTAGGGTTTCTTCTGAGATCTTAACAAAGGACTTCACACACAACTAGAGCTTTACACACAATGCTCTGGATTCGATCTTTGACTAGAGGCCATTTCTTAATGCTAGTGTGGTTTGTTTTTGGAAAGGCCAGGCACAGACAATGCCCATCACTACTGAAACAGTGGTGGTTTTCAGGACCATCCAGGGGGCAGGATACAGAAACACAAATACACTTGTGTTTCTGTATCCTGCCCCCTGGATGGTCCTGAAAACCTATCTGGGTAATTCTGTGTATACCTGATGCACCTATCTGGGTAATTCCAATTTCAGCAAAAGTCTTTGTTACTCTCTTCTCCTTTCTGTTACCCTTTTCTCCTTTCACCCATAGGAGAATTTTGGCTTTCAAGGAGGATGACAGGATAACACATTCCATAATTACCCACTTGTTTTAATTTCACATCTCCAATAGCATTACTAATATTCTCCCTATTCTTGATAGTTATACTGTTTGCCTGTCAGAGCCACTAAGCAACATACACATCATTCTCTCTCTTCATCAGTGGTGTGCAAAAGTCACCTCACATCACTGCAGGAGAGCAAAATTTCAGGAACTTTGCAAGCTGGTTGTTAATTTGTTATTAAAGTTATAGAGACTTACAATTAAATAAACTATATTAACAGCAAAGAAAATATAGCCAAATTTGTCATTGCTTAATTATTTTTACTACATACTACTATCTACACTTTGAATATATGTTATATATTCCTATTATATTTATATATATATATATACATATACAAAAATGGTGTAGTAATATGCATCTCCTCATTTGTTGTTGCTGAGTACAGGGTCTTGCTCTGTCAATCAGGGAGACCTTGAACCTGAGCTCCTGCTGAATCCTCCTGAGTATTGGCAATGAAGAGGCCTAACTTAACATTGGTGCAGCCATGAGAGGCTGAGACTAACTATCCTGAAACTAGGCCTCACCATTTACAATAACCAAGAAAAACCACAGACTGTACCCTGCGGGGGACCAATCAGAATTGAGACAAACAAGTGCTAAATGCTCTAGAACATAAAGGATAGCTTATATCACTTGTATATAAGTTGCCAATTTCCTTGCAGCAACGCCAATACCAATATCTCTTTGACAAGACTTTTGTTACCTCACTCCTGCCCAATCAGGAGTTCAACCCCCACCTGAATCTGGAATTCCCCTACCCTCCATCCTTTACTCCTTAAAAACCCTGCCATAACTGAGCTCAACGCTCTCCCTGATCCAACTGCTATGTAGGAATGGACAGGAAGTCCAAGCTTAAGCTTGCAATAAAGGCTCTTTGCTTTTGCATACGAATTTGGACTCCTGGTGATCTCTCGGGGGCTCATGACTCGGGCATAACAGGCAACAAGTGTGCCCAGTTCTTATACTTCTCTTTCCTACTCCATATCCAGTAACATCCTGTCAGTAGCCTCAAATCATCCACAGTGGAACTGTCTACACTGACGAGGTTAGTGAAGGCCAGAAATCCAGACTAAAGTTTTTGTTTTCCACGGCAGTCTTGAAGATTTGAAGGCAACATTAACAAAGATGATTAAACTTGGAAGTGCATTGTGCTGTAGCTATTATAAGTAGCATTCCCCAAATGAGGAAATGTTTGAAAGCTATTATCCAATTCATCAAAGTTCCTACACCACCGACAAATGAGTGAACTGATCATCTTTAAAGATTTATTCTACTTTTGAAATTATGTATAAACAGGGGGTGGGGTGTGCATGTATGATTGCACATGCCCAAAGAGTCCAGAAGAGGATGTCAAATACCCTGGAGCTGAAGTTATAAGCAATTAGGAGCTTCCAGTGTAGGTACTAGGAATTGAACTTGGGTCCTCTGGAAGAGCAGTAAGTGCTCCCACCGATGAGATATCTCTCCAGCACCCATGGCCTGCTTATCTTGTTTCACCTTTCATTAACAAAAAAAAATAATCAGTCAACATCTGTGTCAGAAAGCTCATTCACCAGCAATATGAGCAGTTTCTTGGCTGAATCAGATGATGCCCTAATAGATCATAGCGTGGTTTGCATTACACTGTTATTGCAAAAATAATTTTGAAGAACTGATGGAGATTTAACAGGAAATAGCACCTCACACTGAAGTTATAGTTACAGACTACAAAACAATGTGTTATCATTTAAGACTGGTGTTATTTCTAAAATAACACAGCGCAGCTCCCATCTACCAGTTGGTCTCAGCCATATAGCTAACAGTATTCACATGTCCTGATCTGAAAGTCTCTCTTGGTCATTTTAGTCACCAGAAGCTCATCCTCTTGTTGGCAACAAAATTAAACATAATTCTTTTAAAAAAAATCTCACATGATTAAATATTTTATAACATATATTTTATAGTTAAATTCATTTTCTTTTTATTTTTTATTTTTATTAATTTGTTTGTTATTTATTAGATTCTTATATTACAACACAGGCTGACCTTGAACTATTGATGTTCCTGCCTCAGCATCCCAAGGGCCAGGATTATAGGCATGAGCCAGCACATTCAGCTTAATCCAATCTCTACATTTCATTTAACCATTTTTAAATTATACATACCTTTATCACACATTGTAAGTGTGATGTATAATCTTAGTTAACTTGACTACATCTGGGATCAATTAAAACCCAAGATGCTGGGCACTCCTGCGAGGGCTTTTCTTAGTCCAGTTATTTAAAGCAGGAAGACAGACCCTAAATCTGGCCACACTCAGTGTCGGGTCATATGAAAGGACATGGAAGAAAGACACTTTGCTTTTTGCCTGCAAAAGCAAAAATTCATTCTATACATTCTGTTCCTTTGGAGAGACAACAAACACAACAAGGAGAAACATGGCATGAGAGAATTTTGTTTAATGTGTGTGTGGTGCACGCATGTCCGAGTAAAGGTGTATTTATAAGGCCGTGGGGACGAGTCAAAAACAGTTTGAAAGCACTGCCCTTGTTTACCCAGGAGGCTTTCTTAGCAGTGATGTTGCAGCCTCATCTTAGGGTTTCCATCCTGTCTACTACGTCGGACCTCTAAAAACAAACGCCTCTATCCCTGGACTCCATTACAGACACCTAGGGGAGAACATCGGGCACCAGGGATGGGTTGAAAGGTGAGAAAGTCAGGGCCCCTCACATCTACTCGTCCAGGAACACCTCTCACCTTCATTCCCACCACTGAGCTGACAAGCATTAAGGGTTTCTACGGTGACTGAGCCCTCCTCAGTCCCAGGGGTTGTAAACTGGATCCAGGAAATTAGGAGATGTCAGATATGATTGTGAATAGTCTGTTCTTGGACCACCTGGAATTGTAACGTAAAACCCCAAAGTGCCCTCTGCTGGCAACCACTGTTAGCCACTGCAGAAAAAAGAAAACGAAAAGGAAAACCTGCAGAATTCCCTGGTACACACAGTTCATATAGTTCACACATGGTTATACTGTATTTACCATTATGTGCTCCAATTGACAAAGTGAAATTCAAGCTCCATAAGTTAAGGTAACTCTAAATTAGAAAAATCGAAAGTTTAAAAAGATCCTTCTTAAGCTTATGTTTTCACACACAACAGACAAATCTATGCAATGTGAAAATGAACAGACCAGCTACTTAGAACTACTGAGAAAGTTGTTAGGTGAAAAACAACCGTTTTGAAATTTTGTATTAGATACAGTTGTATTTCCAGAATAAGTATAATTTACATGTCCGTGTGGACAAGCACTCAGCCACTGAGGTACATCCCAACCCATCAACCTGTTTCCTTGGTCAAACTGAGCAGGTGCAGGACAGTCCTCTCTCAGGCATTGTCTCCCATCTCTACCACCTAAGAATCATGACTATAAGAGAGAATGACAATTATACCCTGGAATTTGTTCAAAGACTTATTTGTGTGTGTTTAGGTGTTTTGCCTGCAAACAGGTCTATGCACCAAGTGTGTGCAGTGCCCCCAGAGGCCGGAAGAGGAAGTTGGATTCCCTAGCACCAGAAATAGACAGATGTGAGCAGCCATGTGGGTGATGAGAACCGAACCCAGGTCTTCTAGCCGAGCAGTCAGTGCTCTTAAGCACAGAGCCATCTCTCCAGTCCCAATTCCTGGAGTTACCTGAAGTTTATATTTGCCATGTTTAATAGTGTAATAGTAAAGGCACTTGCTACCAAGCCTGATGATCTAAGTTTGGTCTCTGGAGCCCAATGGTGGAAAGAAATAACAGACTCCCATGAATTTTCCTCTAACCTCCACACGTATATACATACATGAACATACACCACACACACACACACACACACACACACACACACACACACACACACACACAAAGTAAATTATATCAAATGGAGTAGTAAACAGTATCTTGAAAACTCAGATCATTTAAATTAGTAATTACTAAACTATTCCTGTGTAAGCATAGCCATAAAGAGGGTAATTTAAAATACCATCGTCATTTCAGGAAAGCTACTTCGTGGGGCTGGCAGGAGGATGGCTTAGCAGGTGAAAGCTCTTGCCGTCATGTCTGATGACTTAAGTTCAGTCCCTGGCACCCACATGGTGGAAGGAGGGAACACACTCCCGCAAGTTGTCCTCTGACCTCCACACATGTGCATTACGTAAATAATGTAATGCAAAATATAAAGCTACTTTATTTATATATAGCTATAGTACATATTCAACTTTATCTAGAAAAATTCTAGAAAGCCTGTTTTTTCCTAAGTTTTAAAATTCTAATAATCTTCCGCCTATATATTGAGCTCACTAAAACCTTCCCCTCACTCTGGTACTACTAAATAAGTCAATGATAATGTTTATTCCATAAGAATTTAAGGGAAAAAATCTAATCTAGATCTTTTTGCAAAAGATGAATGGGACTTGGGGTGCAGTCCAGTGAGAAAGCACTCACTTAGCATGTGAAAGGCACTGTATTACATCCTAGTACTGACAGATTTTTAAAACGCTATGAAATAGCCCAGGGGTGGTGGCACATGCCTTCTTTCCTCAGTACTCAGGAGGCAGAGGCAGATGGAGCTCTGTTAGTTCTAGGTCAGCCTGGTCTACAAAATGAGTTCCAGAACAGCCAGAGCTGTCTGGGTGGGGGGTGGGGGGGACGACTATGAAATAGTTCATTTTCCAATATAAATTAATATTTATTAATTTGCTACATGTAAAATTTCTATATTATCAGCTAGGTCTGAGTGTGATAGCACACATCTTCAATGCCCTCAGAAGGCTGGGTCAGGAGGATTGGGAGCTCAAGGTCAGACTGAGCTACAGGGTAAGATCCTGCCTGTCTCAAAGAAGAAAACAAAGATAATGATGCTCCTGATAAACAATATTCTAGTGAGTCACAACCCCTTGGGGTCAGGTGACCTTTGCATAGGGGTCACATATCAGATATCCTGAACATCAGATATTTCCATTACAATTCATAACAGTAGCAAATTATAATTAAGAGGTAGCAATGAAATACATGGTTGGGGCCACCACAATATGAGGAACTGTATTAAAGGACCACTGCGTTAGAGAATCTACTGATGATAACCAGATGATTAAGTTTAAAAAAACATATGGTGGATCTCTGTGAGTTCAAGGCCAGCCTGGTCTACAGAGCAAGATCCAGGAAAGGCACCAAAACTACACAAAGAAACCCTGTCTCGAAAGCAAAATAAATAAATAAATAATAAAAATAAAAAATATGGATTTTATTAAAAGTTTATTTTTACAAGCATATTTACTTTAATAATTTCACAGATGAAACCAGGGACATGTAGAGCAAAAACCCACCAGAGAATCAATGGACAAATACAAACTATATTCCTGCCACATCCCTTCAAAGTACTCCCGTCTGTGTGAAAGTTCTAATGTTTCTTTGTTTAACTGAATACTTTGTTTCTATAGTAACTCTAAAGCATATAATTGGTTGCAACTTCCCTAAGCCTTTAACATGGTACTTTCTTTTCAGTTAGTAAACAGTAATAAAATATAATCCTTGTGTAGAACTTCATCATCTTCCTGAATATCCCTTAATTAGTATGCAACAGGATTAAACTCAACGTTAGCCTCATTATAAGATTTGGAATAATTAAAAGGAAAAGTCCAAATTCTAAACTAAGCACACACGTCTTGTAGGAGTTTGCTGCCACCTTCAGGTTTGAATCAAATGCACGGGAACTAGAGCTTTTATTAAATTTCCCTAGGTAGTATAGTTGAAATATTATTGTTTTAAAAAGAAGAAAACGATTTAAATTAGCCTGCAGTACAAGTGTCGTGGGACAGGCCCTTCTGTCTTGTCTTTGTCTCTAACGTGAGTCATTCAATAACATGTAATTGGAAATGAAAATGGAAGTCTCTTTGATCAGTCATCAAACTGCGATGATATAGTGGAAGCTGCCACAACACTGCCCCAAATACAAATGTTTTTCAATCCTAGGTCTATTGAATAATTCGCAGAACTAGTTTAAGGCCAGGCACTACGGCACATGTCTGCACTCCCAGAACTTTGAAATCGAAAGAGGATTGGGAGCTAAGGTTGTCCCGGACTTCCGGAGATCCTGCCGCAAAAGAATCAAAAGGGGGCCAGCAGGATGGCTCAGAGGATAAAGGTGCTTGCCACACAAGCCTGATGACCTGAGTTCTATCCCCAGAACCCAAATGGTGGGACGAGAGAACCAATCCACAAAGCTACCTTCTGACCTGCACATGTGTGCTGTGGCGTGCACACACACATGCACAGGCACACACGAGGTTGATCTTAATTAAAATGTTTAAAAACAACAAAAGATAATAATTTAACTGTCCTAAATGTCCCATGCAGCAAAGGCTGGAGAGATGGTTCAGAGATTAAGACCACTTCCTGTTTTGTTCCCAGCACCCACAGTGAATGGATCAAAACCATTTGTAATTCCAGTTGCAAGGGTTCCTATGCTCTCCTCTAGTTTCCACAGACACTCGCATACACATCATCATACGTATACACATAAATAAAAATAAAATCTTAAAAAGATAGAAATCAATGTTTTCCATATTGATGGTCCCCAAGCAAAGGTCAGCGGGAACTCCCTTAGGTCAGCCAAGCTGAACTTCTCATACACCACTGGCTGTGAGCACTCTAGGAGGAACAGCAGGTGTCTGAGCAGGGCAGCCTTAGCAAGGACTCACGGGGCATGAGCTTCTGTCAGACCTGCAGGAGGGTTCCAGGAAGGGGGCTCTGTCCTGGAAAAGATGCTCACAGGAGTGCATGGAACACTGTGATTTGGGCACATTAATACCATTTAATAGATCCAGATGAACAAAATTTAAAAAACCATCAGTAAAGCACTCACAGCTACAAGGAGGGAACGCTTGGCCTCTTGTGATTTACAGATAGACCTTCTGTATGTCTACAGTCAGACGAGCTCATGGGCATGGAGAGAGGTTTTTCCTCTTCACCCCCATCAGAGCGGCCTGGCCAGATGTTGGTGTGGTGATGACGTTGATTGCTGCTGTTGGTCTGTAAGAGAATGCAGGGCCCAGCAATGACGACCAGGTAGTACTTACTTGGGCACTGCTCTCTCTCTCTCTCTCTCTCTCTCTCTCTCTCTCTCTCTCTCTCTCTCTCTCTCAATGGAAATCAATAGAATATGAAGAGCTAGAGTTTGTCACGTGCTTCAAGAAAGTGACTGGCTGAAGATAATTTAGAAAGAGGCAAGCTCTCCAGAAGTTTCTGTAACACAAGGAAGCCTTGAGTGCAGTCAGCTGATACCAGCAAGTTCAGTGCCAAGGAACTGTTAATCTCTCCGCTCTTTCCACAGGAGAAAACACGGCCTACCATTCCCAATTGCTATTGTCCCAGCTTCAACATCACAGGTACACTGATTCTCTTTCCTCAGTTAGTGAAGGACCCCAAAGAAGGGCTCCATGCCCACCTCATCAGGAAACAGGGACTTAGATTGGATGGACGTTAGAGAATGCTTGTAATATATGGAGCATACACCCAAAGGACTCTATACTCTACTGCAGAGACACTTGCTCATCCATTTTCATTGCTGTGCTATTCTTAACAGCCAGAAATTGGAAATTTTATTACCCATCCATCAACAGATGCATGGGTAATAAAAATGTGCTACGTTTACACAATGGAATATTATTCAGTTGTTAAAAAGTAAATTCACAAGCCGGGCGGTGGTGGCGCACGCCTTTAATCCCAGCACTCAGGAGGCAGAGCCAGGCGGATCTCTGTGAGTTCGAGGCCAGCCTGGTCTCCAAAGCGAGTTCCAGGAAAGGCGCAAAGCTACACAGAGAAACCCTGTCTCGAAAAACCAAAAAAAAAAAAAAAAAAAAAAAAAAAAAAAAAAAAAGTAAATTCACAAGTAAATGGATAGAACTAGAAAAAAATCATCCTGAGTGATGCAACCCAAGCCCCAAATGGCAAATTATGTATGTATGTATGTATGTATTACATATTTACATTAGCTTTTAAGTTTTTGATAGGCATGCTACAATTCATATGACCACAAAATTTGCATACAGGGTAAGGGACTAGGTGTGAAGGGAGGATCTCCCAAGGAAGAGGCAATAGAATGCATAGTAATGGGGAGACAAGAGGTGAAGACGGAATGAGAGGATTAAACAGGAAGAGGGGGGGAACACATGGGGGGTCAACTAACACTGTGGGCGCTTGGAGGGGTCATATGGAAACCTACTACTGTAGGAGCTTCTTAAAATATATACACATATGAAAGAAATCTAAACGGAGTCATCAAGTTATGGGGGAGAGAATGCTCCAACTAGACATCTTTCACCAAGTGAAACTTCCAGTGCCAAAAATGGATTAAATCTAATCAAGCTGTTGGCCCAAGGGACCCCATGGAAACCCCCATATAACTCAGTCTATTGCCAAGGATAATGGCTGCTCTCCACAAACTGACGCTAAGTCCCTGTTGCTGAAGACAATGCCTGCACACCTCCTTGAACACTGAGGAGTTGAGCTGGGGCCTAACTCCAGCCTTCACCCCTACTGACCAGTACCCGTGGGACTGGAAGGCAATTTGCACACCAACAGGAGAAAGGTAACTACCAACCCAACTACAAACACTGCAATCTGCAACAGTGACCTGCCTGTAGGAGATGTTGGTGCAACAGTGGTACCAATGTTATGGGAGTAACCAGCCACAATCCGATGGGATGTAAGGCCCACGTCACAAGGTGGAGCCCATACCTGACACTGCTTCGGTGGTCAAGAACCTGGGACGAGATGTGCCCAGGAAAAAAAGCAAAGAGTATTGTCCTACTAAAGGACCACAGAAACAAAATGACTCCTAGTGACACTCTGCTATGCCCATAGATCAGTGTCTTGCTCAGCCATCATCAGAGAAGCTTCCTCCTGCAGAAGGTGGTAACTAATTCAGAGACCCAGAGCCAGACAATGTGGAGAGAGAGAGAAGCCTTGGAACACTCAGTCCTAAAGGGGATGTCTTCATCAACCACTCCCCTTAGGGCTCAGGGAAGTATGGAGGAGAAGAGGAAGAAAGATTGTGAGAGCCAGAAGGGATGGAATACACCACGAAAACAAGGCCTTCTACACACAACACTTCATATGACACACATATAAACCCACAGAGACTGTGGAAGCACAGAGGCTTCACGGGTTCAAACCAGTTCAAAAGCCCAAGTCAGTCGTGTCCCGTGGCTCTGTCTTCCTGCTGTCTGCAGATCCGGATGTAGAATTCTCAGTTACTTCTCCAGCAGAATGTCTGGCTGCGTGTGCCACGATCCCCTCCATTACAAGGGACTGAACCTCTAAAACTGTAAGCAGGCACCAATTAAATGCTTTCCTTTCTAAGTGCTGCCATGGTCATGGTGACTCTTCACTGAAACAGAACATTAACTAAGATAATTAGCTTATTCTAATGGAGTCTGTGGTGCTTTGAAAGAAAATGACCCCCAAAGGGAGTGGAACTATCAGGAGGTGTGGCCTTGTAGAGTAGGTGTGGTCTTGTTGGAGGAAGTGTTGGAGGAGACGGGCTTTGAGGTCTCATATGTGCTCAAGATACTGCCCAGTGTTTTAGAAGACTTCCTGGTCCCTGCAAGATTAGAACACCAGCTCCCTCTCCAGCCCCATGTCTTCCTGCACACCAGCATGTACCACCATGGTGATAACGGACTCAACCTCTGAACTGGAAGCCAGCCATTACAAATAAATGTTTTCCTTTATAAGAGTTGACTTGGTCATGGTGTCTCTTCACAGCAACAGAAACCCTAAGTAAGGCAGAAGTCTCAGTGGGTATACAAACCACACCTAATAGGCCCCATGCCCCAGAAACAGGTAGCCAGCACAAACAAACTCAATGGTAGTTTTGTAGATTTTTCTGTCTTACATTGCTTTGTTTGGGCTTCCCCACCCCCACCTCTCAGTCTTACTGGTTTTTTGTTTGTTATGGTTTCCAATTTTGTGTTTTGTTTTTGTGTGTACATGTGTGTTTCTTGTACTTTTAGATTTTGTTTTCTTTTATACTGGTTTTTCATTTACCTGTTTGTTTTCTAAAGAGAGAGGGCACAGAGTTTTATGGGTGGGGCTAGGGGAAGATCTGGGAGAAGATGGGGGAGTCAGAATACTTTGTATGAAGATTATTTTCAATTAAAAATAAAACACGTATATGTACATACACATATAACTTTTCATTTTATACCATGTAACAACTCTCCTACGCTCCTACATGTATTAACTTACTAAATGCTCACTCCAACCCTACAAAGTCTTAACATTTAATTTTCAGATGGGGAAACTGAGGCCTAAGAGGTTAAGTTTCCAAGCATATAGTCGGTAAGCTGAAGAACTCACAATCAGAGACAGTCTAGTTCCAATATCCAGGAGTCAAGTCACCTACCACAGCCTTCACAAGAGTCTAAATGTGGGTGGTAGAGTGAATAGAGAATGAAAACACAAATGGAGTCCATCTGAGATGGGGAAATGGGGAAAGGAAAGGACCCTTGGCTTTGTGTATGTCGTTTTAATAGTACCAAGAACATGAACTACGGGATAGCCTGACTGGCCATATGACATATGAAACCATAGTGAAGACAGTGGTTGATTTGAGATTTGTCAGGATAGTGATGATATTGAGGCCCAGGAAACGGGGACAGTCATTCAAAGGGGTACAATGAGGGTCTACCTGGCTAACTGAAGCAAAGGGATTCAGGGGAACATAGGAAACTGACACTGAACGAAGACACTAGAAATTACCTGTGTCTCTGTGATTAGGAGAAATGGGCATCCCTATATATCGTTAGTACGATTATAAACTGGTACCATTTATTTACAAGGAACTTTGGCAATATCTAGTAAAATATAAATTCCCCATGCAATCCTGCCATTTAACTTAAGATATGGGGTATTTCTACAACAGTCCTCTTCACAGATTTTTTACATACAAGGGTGTTCACTTCAGACTTGTTTTTAAAAAAAGGAGGGGAGGTGGGAAGAAATGAAAAATTTGGGGCTGGAGAGATGGCTCAGAGGTTAAGAGCACTGGCTGCTCTTCCAGAGGTCCTGAGTTCAATTCCCAGCCACCACATGGTGGCTCACAACCATCTGTAATGAGATCTGGTACCCTCTTCTGGCATGCAGGCAGAACACTGTATGCATAATAAATAAATAAACAAAAAAAAAAAGAAATGAAAAATTCAAATGTTGGCCATATTGTGTGGTGTACTCCACACTGTCATACCACTTTATTCCAAAACTCAGTGAATACTATGTGGCCATGAAAAAGGACAAGGTGGATCTCCAGGGACTGATAATGGAAGTCACTGCATTGGTGAAACGTTCATCACTGTGACAGCGAAACACCTAACACAGGCTACTTTTAAAAACAGTTTTAACTGGGTCCCAATTTTGGAGGTTCAAAGTCCAAGACTAGACAGACCCACTGGACTGGCCTCTGGTGAGGGCAGATGGCAGCAGCCCGTGACTGAGAGAGAAGAAAGGGCGGGCTCACAGCTCAAAGAGGAAGCAGCTAAGCAAAGTCAAGTGCAGACTTTCAGAATAATCCTCACAAGAACCACCAGGGAGTTCCATGAGAACTATCTCCCCAAAGATGTGTCGCCAATGACCTAAGGACCTCCCAGAGGTCCCAACACATCCAAACAGCGCCACCCTGTGGACCAAGCTCTCAATCACAACAGACTTGGCAGACACCCAAACCACAGCAATTACCAAGACATACACTTGCAAAAGAAAAGGATGCAGAAGAGTAAAATACAGACTTCCTCTCGTATAGAACACAGGCCTTCTGTGTCCCTTCCTCCTTAACTGAAAGACAAAAGTAAAACAGAATCTCAGAAAACCTTCTAAGCCTGGGGATGGAGGTAGAAAGGTTACAGAGAACCAGGGAGGTCGAGGAGGCACCTAGTAGGCAGCGAACTGCAAAGCAACCTCCCTCCTCAGTGGTTTAAACACAGGCCATGACCTCAACTGACTGTTCCCTTGGACAATGCACAGCAAAAGAGAGAACATAAACGCTCTCAAGGAAGGGAAGGATGAGTGGTGTAAGTCCTAGGCTCCCTCTCTAGAAGGCCAAAACTCTCAACAGAAACTCTGGACCTGAGCGAGGTTATAGTGGCTCTTGTGTAGTGGGTAACTGTTGTTTTATACACATAAATATTTACAGGATATAATTTAACATCATGGAGTATAAGGTTCAAATAAAAGACTTCCAGTCTCAAGAGGCAGAAGCAGGTGGATCTCAGAGAGTTCAAGGCCATCCTGCTCTACGGAAGAGTTCCAGACTAGGCTTCTACAGTGAGACCTTGTCTCAAAACAAACTGCTAGGGTTCATGAATAAATGAACGCGGGTCATTTAAGTATAATGACCCACGGACATACTTCCATAACTTACTGAGATCCAAACTGACTTCCAATGCAAGCACATCACCGTGGACCCCTACAGATGCCAGCTGCAGAGCCCCTCGATAACAAATGAAGGAGAATATGTCCCTCAATATCCCTGTGAAGAAGGTAAGGTTGAGCCTCTGCCTAAGGATTTTTCCTCACAGTTTAACATAATTTAATAGCAGTGGGGAAAGGGTACCATTTGGCCTGTTTCTAATCTAAACCAGAACGATGGCAGTCCTTTCCTCAGAGGACTAGAGCAGCCTCCCGGCAAGGTCACCCCACCCAAACTTATTTTAGCAACAAAAAGACAGAGCAGGAAAGGGGACTCCAAAGGTTCTGCTTTCAAATGTGTCTGGAAAGAGAACATAAGCTTCAACTTTTGGTGAAAAGAATTATACACTTACAAATTGTAGCTATCCATAGCATAACGCATATCTATTTTCCTGAAAGATAAGCTATTTGAGACAGTTTCAAAACGTTCATGGTATTTTACCTTTCATATTTGGAGAAAAAATATCAGGTCAAAAAATCCCAACACAGGACAAATATGTAGTAGAATTCTTACATTTTTATTCATCTTTGTTTTGAACATGCAAAAAGTAATGACTTTCAGCTTATACATTAAACAGAAATGTAACACGTGGAAGGCACTCAAATTACTATTTTTTTATTCCACTAGTCAGGGGCCACCCTGATCCAATAAATTGGTCAGAGTGACAAGACACATGGTCTAGAAAGAACCTAGAAGGGCGCTGGGAGAGAGGACGTGGTGTTTAAGAGCATTCGCTGCTCAGCAGCCAAGTGTGATTCCCAGCTCTCTCATCTGGTGCTCACAAATGCCTGTAACTCCAGCTCCAAGGGCCCAGTGCTCTAAAGGCCAGCACCCAAATACACGTAAGATGCACTCACACAGATTCATTCACACACACACACACACACACACACACACACACACACACACAAATGTTTTTAAAAATAAATCTTAAAAAAAAAAAGGAGGCTATGGAGGGCAAGAGACTGACCCTTGTGACAATGGAGACTTCCCACAGGTCACACACAGTACCCCAGCATGGGTCTCTGCGGCTCCATCCATAAAGACAAGAGATATACCTCCTCTCTGCCTCTACTCTGAACTTTCTGGTGCTTCTTGGTACTTTTACATCTCTTCAAATTTCAAAATACAATAGCTTACATTCCAATTTGGCAAGAGACGATAACAATCCTAGCTAATGTATTCATTCACCCCTTACTCAATCCCATTTTCCTTAAGAAAAATGCATTCTCACTCTATTTTATAACGGACTTACTTACAAAGGCGAAGTCTTAGAAACAACAACCAATTTCCCTATTCTTTTTAAACAATTACCAAAGAGAGGCAAGGCACATGGACGGCTCTGTAAGTAAGATCCTAGGTAACGATGTGTACACCAAAATATGATTTTCGTTTTATTTTTTAGTTTGTTGGTTTGAAACAACTAACAGACTAGTTGTTTGAGCCTAGGCCAGCCTCAAACTATGCAGCCAACTCTGGCCTTGAACTTCTGACCTTCTGCCCCTGCCTCCCATGCTAAGGTGACAGGAATGTGTCACCACACCCAGCATGAACACTCAGTGTCCAGTCCACCAATATGAGCCAAGGGAAAGGGGCTAAATGAAGTGCACTCCATTAACATTTCACTTCTAATCACTACTTCACCAATAGAAAACTGTTGGGACCTTCTGTCCTAAGTGTGAGATGACAGGGCAAGGTGAGCTCTACTGAACAAGGAGCCTTGGTAGAAAAGTCCCAGAAACTGACAGGAGAAACTGACTGTAAACACAGCAGTGGCAGCAGCTGGGACATGACATCGCGGGGGACCAGTGAGTCTCCACAATTCAATCTCATGACTAAAAGACTAATGGGGAAATGCCTGTAATAAAATACCTTATAGTATTCGTACCACTGACAAGCATATGCTTCCCTCAATCTTATATTGATGGTGGAATAGTAAGTATGATACAGAAATTAACGTTTTCACAGGAAGACTGAGAAACAAGTCTTTACACTTTTTCCGGTTAGAATCTGAAAACACAGAGTACACTTGTCAAGGTATAGCACACCTCTATGTGCATTTAGTTAAGTATAACTTAGGTTCTTGAACACCTCCGTACGGCCCACAGAGGCGCAGGTGTGGGTAGCCGAGCAGAAGCCCTCCACAGCGCTGTGGATCTACTGATGTCAACTGGCTCAAATCCACCCAGAAGTAGGCAGGATATAAACACCTGCACATGAGGAAATGACACACAGTACCACGAATGACACGCAAACACTTCTTTTTATTACACACTCAATTTAAAAATACAAATCTCATTAAAAATGTTTATCAAACATCATATATATATATATATGCATATATATAAGCACTGTCGAACGCTCCTGGATTGCGACAGTACGTACAGCCACTAAGATGGATCAGAAACAGAGCAGAGCAGCACAATGTTGCTGACACTGAATTTCAAAAGTCAAACGCGTTACAATTTGGCAACTGGGAAGTAGTGACCTGCACAGGACATCTGCAGAGGTAAAATCATAAGGAACTAACGGAATCATGCAGAGACTCCTTCGCTGAGTGTTAATAAGTCCATCTTCCTCGTCCTCTTAAACACCATTGTAACAGAAATTAAAGTGCACGAGACCACCAGAATACTTGACTTGGTTGTACCTAATACCCACCACAGCCATGAGTGCTGCCGGGCTGCAGGCTTCCATTTTCTACCTGCTTCCAGAGGCTTTAGAAGTTCATTCTGGATGTGGCTGAGGGAAGGGAGGCCAACATTTTCTAAATTGCACCAAATGGCCTTAGTGTAAAAACATGGAAGATTTTTTTAAAATGCTAATTTTGGGGGGAGCTAGATTCAAAGGAAGTGTCCACATCTATTTCACCCTAGCAATAAAATTAGAATTAGGATCTAGTTTTGCCTCTGGAAAATGCTTCCTAAACTCTTCAAACGTGCAGCCTTCCGTGTGCAGAAAGCACCACAGCGCTGCCGCCGCTGCCGCCGCTGCCGCCGCCGCCACCACGCCACTCTCCTGCTGACACTCTGCATCAGCAGCACTAGGCAGGGACGCCTGCCCTCCAGCAGCCTTGATAAACCCAGGCAGCAGCGTGTTCACACTTGCCACAGGGCCACTAATAAACTGCAAATACGATCCGGAGAAGAGGTCGCCACCGTCAAGGACGAAGGAAATCTAGTCTATAAAAGTGCTCCCTTTACTTCTCAAGCCCAACAGTTTAATTTGGGGTCAAACAAGATTGTACAGCTGGGCCACCAGTTCTAAGCAAGCTGATGGTGCCATATATACATACTCACTGACATATGTATACATTTCCATTCTGATTTAAACTATGCACTAATACAAATCACGTGTAGGAAATAGTTCATCAGTCTTATTTACAAACACAATGAGTGACAAAGATGTGGACAATTTCAAACTGCAGGTAACCGTAGTTCGTAGTTCACTAAAAGATGAGACACATTCACATAATTAAAACACAAATGAATCAAACTGAGAAAAAATACCTACCAAATACACCTGGTGGCCACCGGTCCTAAGAGGTAAATAAATGTGATGGTCATGATTCAGTTGGATCACTAGTTTTCTTAATGACTTACCAATATGGGGTCTACTTAGAGTGCTACCTAAAAGACACATCTCTTGTGACTGGATGAAGAGATTCAGCTGCTGAATACATTTTCTGGGCTCCCATGGCACATCACACGTGGTAACACTAACAAGGTGGATTTGGACAACACTTAAACTGTGATTACGAGTGTTTAATGGAGTATTTTCCTTTCTGTAGCTGTGAAATGTAAAGCTTAGATTTGCTTCCGTCCGGCCTCTTAAACCAAACTTCATCGTGGTTAATTGTTGTAATTACAGCACTAAAAAAGAAAAAAAATGAATGAATTACAATGGGGTTCATTTCATTTATTTGATTATTATGGGGGTTTATTTCTCTTTTCTTTAAAGACATGCCTTGAGATACAGAGATATAGAGATATCTCCCAGGTTGGCCGTGAGCTTGCAATTCTTCTGCCTGGGCCTGGCTTTTACTAAAAACACGGCTCCACACTCTACAAGCTACAATGGCTCACTAGTTCAGGTAGAGAACTAACCTCTACCAGACACTGCACTGGCAGCAGGGCATGGAGTAGAAAACAGCCCGATAACCACCAACCCCGAGTCTAGTGTACAGCTTACGTTCTGAATGAATTGATAAACTCCTATGGAACATCTTGACCAGCAGGAGACTGCACATACAACAGTAGCTCCGTGAGCTAAAACCCAAGCTAAAAAGTTCTTAGTTAGGTTGCACTGTCAAAACATTACAGCACAACGTGCTCTTCGTGTGTGTGTGTGTGTGTGTGTGTGTGTGTGTGTGTGTGTGTGTGTGTGTGTACTGTGCTGTCAATCACATGAAAGCAGAGCACACACAATCGCATGCAGCGCCTAACACTTGACAAAGATGAGTCACACTCTGTTACTGCCTAGGTACTTACTACATCAACCTTTTCCCCAGTGCTGAAGATCCTCACCTGGACCTTGTGCAGGGTAGGCAAGCACTCCACCACTGGGCTATATCCTCAGCCCTCCATCATAATTTTATCACATATTCCTTCCCAATTATTTCTTAAATAAAATAAAAACAGTTGCTGTAAAGCATCTTACAACTCAGATTTACCCCATCTCTTGGCTGCATTATGTGACTGGCCTATACTATCTAAGTGTGTAAATGTGCTCTATGGTGTTTATACAACTGCTGAAATGCCCTGTGGCATATGTTCCCTTGTTGAGTGAGTCACTGGCTGTTCCAAAGCACATCATTCCTTACCCCATCCACACTTCATCCTCCAGAAGGACAGTGGACCTAAAGCCATCATTCAGATAGCATTAGAGCTTCCACTACTGTCAACAGGAAATCTTTTCACTGCTAATCTCTCAATTTCCAGTGTTAGACTATCTGTTAGACTGATTCTTTTCAACACTGCTAATCTTTACATAGAAGAGATATTTAAAATCTATTTCCAAAAGATTTACCTCTTTCACTGCTATCTCTTTTTAATCACATTAATGCTAAATAGTAGTAAAAATGTCTCAAAACCAATAACACAAGAGAATCCTGGAATATCAAATAAAATTGGCATTATAATAGTTAAATGAGAAAATTTGTTATGCATGTTCTTGAAATCAAAATGTACATATGAAATCATAATCCAATTAAGCTTTCAAAATATGAAATCAAACTAAACTCAAATGTTCTTATCTAGAAAAGAGTGTTTCTTACTTAGAAAGCTGATACTCTGAGAATTTAACCCTGAAGGATGAAAGCAATAATTCATTAATATTTTCAAAAAGACCACAGCAAGATAACTTATAGGCTGCATGAATAATATAAATTTTAAATCTAAATTAACACTTAAAAAGTAATTTCTATTTGCCAAGTTATATTTTAATTACAAAGTGCTCTTTTTTAATGGTTTATTTCTGTTTTTTTTTTTTTGTTTTATGTACGTGAATTTTTTTTTGTTTGTTTTGTTTTTTGTTTTGTTTTTTGAGACAGGGTTTCTCTGTGTAGCTTTGCACCTGTCCTAGAACTCACTTGGTAGCCCAGGCTGGCCTCGAACTCACAGAGATCCACCTGGCTCTGCCTCCCGAGTGCTGGGATTAAAGACGTGTGCCACCACCGCCTGGCTGTACGTGAATATTAAAGCTACACAGTGCACAAACTGTGTGCAGTGCTCACAGAGGCCAGAAGAGGGCGCTTGATTCCTTGTAGCTGGAGCTAACTGACAGCTATGCTGCTGGGAACCAAGGGTTCTCTAGGAGAGCAGCTCCCTCTCATCAGTTGAACCATCTCTCCAACCCCACTAGGCATTCTTAAAGTTTTCATTAATTTTCCATTTCTTTCCTGCCTTAATTAATACTTTTTGTCTGAAATAGAGTCTTCTGTATCCCAAGGTTACCCTCCAACTCTATATAGCTAAGTGTCTTGTGCTCACAGATAATATCTAGGGAAAACAGGAATGTTAAACACACAGTTTTCCACCCAGAAGGCTGGGAATGGTGGTGGCTAATAAGACTAGGTGATCCTTGGGCTATCTGTATGGCCAGCAGGCTCCCCCACACAGGACTGGAGATGGCCAATAGTCTAGATGACCTCTGTGCTATCTGTATGACCAAGACCACAGCGATCTTCCCCTAGGCCCTTAAGGTAACATACATAGTCTTTCTTTAGAATACATCTTCATGGAAGAAGTAACATGTACTTTGAGAAAGTTTCCATGTAATTATGCGTCCTTGTGCACAAAGGATTATGTTGCACCAGGAAACTTTTTCCAAACGGTACTGTATTTAAATGTGCCTAAAATTAAAGATTCTAGAAGTTTGAACCAACACTGGCTACTGAGTCATGTTGAACTAGATTTTGTCTTTCCTCACATGGATTGTTACTCTGCTAGCCCTGGTATTTGCAGAGACCCCAACTAAGGTTGGCCTTGAACTCCTGATCTTCCTGTCTCCACCTCCCTAGTGCTGAGATAATAGGCTCTCCACCTGCCCAGTTCATGTAGCACTGGGGACAGGAACCAGAGCTGTGTGTAATCAGCAAGCACTCTAACAACGAAGCTGCATTGCTGGCTGGTATGGTTGTTTAATCCAGAAAACTGAAATGGGACCAAAAGAGTTCAGAATTAATAGACCCACCAAAAATTGTTAATCATCTGGTTTGAAAGTTACTATATGAGGATCCTAACAATGAATCACACTGTAAGAATTAACAAACAGGCCGGGTGGTGGTGGCGCATGCCTTTAATCCCAGAACTCGGGAGGCAGAGCCAGGCGGATCTCTGTGAGTTCGAGGCCAGCCTGGGCTACCAAGTGAGTTCCAGGAAAAGGCGCAAAGCTACACAGAGAAACCCTGTCTTGAAAAAACCAAAAAGAAAAAAAAAGAAAAAAAAAAAAGAATTAACAAACAGGATAACTTCATGAACAAATAATTCCAAGCACATCCACTATGTTAGTGCTGTGTTCAACTCTAATATGAAGTCTAGTATATAAATACTAACAACTGTGCACACGACTGGATCTTACTCAAAGAAAAAGGACCCAGGGGGAACTAAGGATACATGACAAATACCCCCCAGAGGCTGCAAACGGTGGTTGACAACACGTGTAAACAGCAATTCTCAGCAACAATGAAGTGACAGGAAGCTTCTTACCTTGTAGGACATTCATCTTTTTTGTCAATACAGATTGTCTGTCCACGTATATACCATTCACCATCATAATACAGTCTTCCCTCTTCAGATCTAGCACTGTGCAGATGTTTTTCCAGTTTCACAGGTGCTAAAGGGATCAGTTAAATAACTCAAGTTAGAAAGACACTGTCCAAACTTTAAAAGACAACAGTAATCCATGTACATATGTGCGTGTAAAAAACACTGGAAATATTCTTCCGTAGGAAATCTACAATGTAAAACAAGAGTTCCTCTTCCTTTAGCATCCCTGTCTAATATGAGCAGAGGCAGATGACGAAGACCCGTGAAGAAGAGTCGGAAGAGTAAGCAGGCACGTGAAGACTAACTACCAGCACCAGGTTTAAGAACTCCTGAAAAACATGAATTGTCTTATTTCCAGCTATGAAAATTACTTGTCAAATTTCCTCCCCTAGAAGGTATGTCATACTTGGAAAGAAGCAAAACCTAATGTATAATGAGAGGTCCCCAGAATTTGTAATTATCCTAAGCAGAACTTGCATTTCCAACCCTCAGAAATGGTTTGGCATTAGTAGATAAAGTAATGCAGGGAAAACATGTTCCTATGGAAACATGTCAGAACCACATCATCATGTCGCAGCTGCACCTTCATCACTCAGCTGTCACCTCTCAGAGAATCATCATCTTCGCACGGACTTCATAAAGACCATCATCATTTGCACTAACTTACTTAGTGACAGACACAGTACTAAAGGAGCCTCCACATGTATCTTTCCCCACTGTCCCTTCAAGAACCTCGGTCTCTGGTATACAGAGGGAGGGAATACGTCTATGTGCACTTGCTTGCTTTCCAGTCACTCATTCACTCCATGTCTGAGCCCGTCCTCTACACCAGGAACTGTGCTGGGGACTGAGGACAAAACAAAGAGATGGCGCCAGCCTTTGTAAAGTTTACACTCCAGTCAGGAGACAGACGAACAAGCAGACAATTACAAGTATCAGTGGGGCCAGTGAGATGGCTCAGCAGGTAAACACATATGCTGTACAAGCCTGAGGACCTGGGGGGGGGCACTCCTAAGAAATTTAGTACACAGCTCCAGAGAATCTGGACTTCCTGGGACCAATTCATGAGTTCCAAAAATTTCACCTAAAGAAGTAATGGGCCAATTTAAAAAAAAAAAGACTGGGTAAATGTACCTTGAATTACAGATCTAGTATCAGTAAGGATGATATGGCTTAGCAATGAAAGAAGAGACACAGCATTTGAAACTTTCAAATGAACCAGGAGACTCCAGAGTTCCTTGTAATATCAGTCACAGAGTTTGCTGATTAGTGGAACCAGTGATGTGTAGCTCCTCAATACACAGGGCATTTAACCACTCTGATTCAACAGCTCTCCACAGAGAGGATGTCACAACTCATGACTTACGTTCTGTTTTAACTCGGTGTGGACCCAATGTAGCCATCGCCTTAGGAAAAAGAGGGGGAGAGGGAAAAATCTGAGTTCAGACTGAAAATGCATTTTGCTATCTATAATATATACAACATTCTTGATTGGTTCAATAATAAAATAAAACATAAACATTAACTGCTCTCATTTTCTTCTGGTGCTGTGGGAAGAACCCCAGGCATCGTGCATGCTAGGCAAGCACCCTAGGCAAGCACCCTAGGCAAGCACGCTAGAACTGAGAGGTGTGCCCAGCCTCCAGGCTGATGTCTAAAGCCACAGAGAACACCTTCTCCCATGGGTATTATTAACAGATGAAATCTTTTCTCTGGATAATTTATAAAAATGGAAATTTTTAATAAGGAAAGCAAGCCTCAAGCCAAGTCTGGTGGCACAGGCTTGTAATCCAGATCCCAAGAAGGCCAAGGCAGCAGGCTCACACGTTCAAAGACTTTGAGGGCTACAAAGTGAATTCTAGGGCAGTCTGAGCAAAATAAAAAGTAAAAATGGTAATAGAAATAAATAATAAGTACAAAGATGGCAAGATACATAGCTCCGTTCTTAAACAAGCATCTGGGTCCATTCATGCCTTGATAGTTATTAACAGAATAGAAGACACTTGAAGTTCAATTTATTCATTCAACAAGTATTTACTGAGTGCCTTCTACAGGGCAGAAAACAGACAAATTTCTGAGCTCAGATACTCTAGAGCAAAGTAAACATGCAAATTCATATTTTTATAAATTATTAGTCACTTTATTACTGGAAAAAATACAAATCACAGACATGTCTCTAATTCTTAAAATACTGTATGTACAGCCCACTGCGAAGCAGAGCATATTGACAACAACTCTATTTTCCAATGCTGATGAACAAACTCTTCAAAGGTAGACCACAAAGGATCCTTCCGCTGAGGCACCATTTGTTAACCATACCTTCCTAATCGTCGTCCAGTCCTCAAGGATATCAAGATCCTGCAGCATATAAACGATATACGGACGTTGAGAGGTCAAGGTCAACTCAGCAGGGAAAAGATCACACACTCTGGAGCACAATGTGGTGCACACATCTGTGATTCCAGGACTCAGGGAACTGAAGCAAGAGGACTACGGGTTCAAGGCCAGCCCGGGCCACATACAAGACCTTGTCTCAAAACCAACAAAAAACACCGGTAAAAACTAATCAACTGTATCATAATCAGCTGTTCCCCTCAGTCCTGTGGCCTGGACACTATCAGTTTTCAGGGCTGAGGGGATGACTGGAGCCCTCTTCTCCCCCACCCCACCCCCTTTAGGCAGCAGTCTATCTCCGGCTTCAGTCACTCTGAGTCAGCGTGTGCTTGCTCCCGGACAGTCCAAGTTAGATCGGTGCGTGAGATCAGTGTGTGCGGAAGCGAGGGAGGCGAGGGAGGCGGCACCGTGTGAGACCCCAGAGAACATGGAAAAGGATATCGGAAACAACAACGGGCTTCTTTTTGTCGGGGCTGAAAGGATCTTTCCTCTTCTTCCTGGACTGCAGCTCATCATTCCATAGCTCTGCAAGCAAATCAAAGTGTGAGCGGATTTCTGGTGGCCACAGAGGAAGGAGCAGCACCCAATTTCACTGCTTATTTACATACAAAACTGTTCAAAACTCCAAGGCAACTAGACACAGAGGTAGTTTGTTTTCTTTCTGTTTTCACTGTTTTACATTTATTTATTTCCTCATTATGTGTGCTGTGTGTGTACGCACGCTTGCACATCACAGCACACATGTGGAAGTCAGAGGGCAATTGTGAGAGCGGGTTCTCTCTTCCCACCACAGGGTGCTGGGGATCGAACTCAGGTGGCCAGCCTTCAGGGCAAGCACCTTACCCACTGAGCCACCTCACCAGCCCTGAGGTTGCTATTCTTTTCCAGACAAGGACATCGATTTAGAAGAACTAAGCAACAGTCCACAGATAACTAACAAGCAAGGGAACACCCACACTGATCTCATCAAATCTGCCCCAACTGTAGCAGAGAAGCAAAATGCAAACCACAAAAGCAAACTGTGGGCCAACCCAGTAAAACTTCTGTTAGTGCATGACAGACGATGTCCCTGTCCTGAAACGGCCTCATTCCCTACTGACCTGATCTAACATCAGGAAGTGCTTCCTTTCTCCGCCCTGTACCCGTTATCCACTGTCGTCAGGACAGGCCATGGTAGCTCCTGTCAGACTTCTGTCCCTTTTCCTTCGCTGTACTTCCTACATCTTTCCAGACAACCTCAGCCTGATCATTCTTTAGAAGTCTCCTCCCCTTTCCCTCCGGCTAGGACACTGGATTTCCATGGGGACACCGCCATCACACCTCGGCCCTGACCTGAGGTAATGTCGATGCTGTGCCTGTCCTCCTCAAGCCTTCTTATCTTCTCCTCAAGCTCACTCTGGACTGTATCATACAACAAAAGCTTTTCACTCTGGAAAGAAAGACAATAGACACTTAAATGAAAAGAAAGAATTACCAGTTCATCTTAACTAACAATACCAAATGACTTGGAGTCCTTTAGCACATGCTGGTGTGCTTGCTTTTTTGTTGGATCTTATGATTTCTATCCCTGCAGTTCTGAGGACTAAAGCAAGGGTGTGTGTGTGCTAGGTAAGTGCTCTGCCATGGAGCTACATCCTCAGCCCCACAATTTAAATCTTATAAAGAACAAATGTTCAACATATAAAAGAAATAAAACCAGGGAACAGTTATAAAAAACAGATTTAACTAAGTAAAATAACATCCTGTTGTAGTGGGGAGCCATTCCAGCTTTGATCTGGAAGTTCCAATCCCCATTGAGACTTCAGCAACTGTCACACCTACAAGGCGGGGCCAAGGGAGGCGCCTGGGGACCCGAGATCTGGATCCGAGTGCTCTCTCCATTCCGGAACCCTGGATGGTGGAGGTGGGCCAAGCAGAGCTCCAGAGAACACCGCAGGACTGCAATACACCTTCCCCAGACCCCACAACCTACCTAACCCTTAATTTGTAAGTTACGCCATTAAATAAATCTCCTTTTAACTACGTGGAGTGGCCTTAATAATTTCACCAATATCCTGTTTAAGAATTGGAGTCAGAGAGATGGCTCAAGGCACTTGCTGCTCTTGCAGAGGACCAGGGTTCAGCTACCAGCACCTATGTGGTGGCTAACAACCATCTGTAACTCTAGTTCCAGGGAATTTGATGCCTTCTTCTGACTTCCAAGGGCATGAACACACACACACACACACACACACACACACACACACACACAGATAACACACACACAGGAATAAAAAAAAAACAAAATTTTAAAAATTAAATAAAATAGACCATATTGCATTTTTTTTGGGGGGGGGGGTTGAGACAGGGTTTCTCTGTGTAGCTTTGCGCCTTTCCCGGATCTCGTTCTGTAGACCAGGCTGGCCTCGAACTCACAAAGATCCACCTGGCTCTGCCTCCCGAGTGCTTGGATTAAAGGCGTGCGCCACCACCGCCCGACCCATATTGCATTTTTACTTTCTCTACATCATATTAAATATAGCAGTATATGACAAGAAAATTATTTAGGTAAAAATGTTACTGTCATTTAAAGTAACTCAAAATAATACATTTCAGTTAGATTTCAGTTAGAATATACATAAGCAATAGACTGACTCAGAGAAAATGGACATGTTAACTGAATTATAAAATTATAGATTAATTACGTCATACTCACTTACTAAAACAAACAAGATAGGAGAGAACACTTACCTACATATTAAAGGCTTTATGTTCAATCCTTAGCACCACAAGAAAATAAAAACATGAATAAAACAGACAAAAAAAACCAAAATAAATGAATACATAGACAGACAAATAAAATAAACCACTGGGCCTGGAGAGGTGGCTCAGCAAGTAAGAGCACTAACTGTTCTTTCAGAAGACCCAAGTTCAACTCCCAGCACCCGCACAGCAGCTCACAACCATTTGTTTGTAACAACTCCACTTCCAGGGACCCAAGCCTCCTTCTGCCTCCTCAGGCCCCAGGCATGCAGATGGTACGCATGCAGGCAAAATATCCACATGCATAAAAATAAATACATAATTTTAAATAATAGTAAAATAAATAAAAAAAATAGTTTTACCAGATCAGATTAGAACCCAGGCTACAAGGTCAGGTTCATTGGTTTTGATTGTATGACACTACAGCTCTTCTTATAAAAGCCATAAAATGTATATAAATACAAAGGCCCTTTTCATAAAAAGCCTATAAGGCTAGGCATGGTAGAGAAGGTCTATAATCCTTGTTTCATGGATGGCTGAGGCAGTGGGATTCCAAGTTCAAGGGCTATCTGACTCCAGGCTGAACTCAAGGTCAGCCTGGGCAACTCAGTGAGAGTCTATCACAAACTACAAGACGGCTGTAGGTCAGTGGTAGGCACTTGCCCAGTATATACAAGGCCCTAGGTTCAATCCCCACCACAAGATTACCTCAAGTAAATACTGGAGATCATAGATACGACTGTCTTATGAAATCTACACTGATAGACAGGTCTTCTTGTTGGGGAAGGTGGGGCAGGTCACACCCTGTAGGTAGCATGCCTATATGTCAATCATGAACTCTTCTGATAAAAATTTGAGATTTAATCTGCATATACCTGAAGACTACCCTGTACAGTAGAGAAAAGACAGGAGTTAAAGAGACAGCAGTCTGTCTACAGCCAGACTCTGCTGAACTTGCATCTCTAATCTGAATTCAGAGGCTCAGGTGTGGCGAGTACCCCGATGGGGGAGTGCAAACTAAAGCAAAAAATGCCACATGAAAAATTATACCAGCAGATGCAGGCGAGGGGGCAAGAGAGGAGGTGGGGTGGGTAACGGAAAAGTACACGATACAAATATATGAAATATCATAATGAAACCTATTGCTTTGTACACTGAAATAGTTAATAAGACACTACAGCCGGGCGGTGGTGGCGCACGCCTTTAATCCCAGCACTCGGGAGGCAGAGCCAGGCGGATCTCTGTGAGTTTGAGGCCAGCCTGGACTACAGAGCGAGTTCCAGGACAGGCACCAAAGCTACACAGAGAAACCCTGTCTCGAAAAACCAAAAAAAAAAAAAAAGACACTCCATATCAGGGCTAGGGATATGGCATAGTCAGTGAAGTGCTTGTCACATAAGCACAAGGACCCCAATTAGGACCCCAGCACCCACTTAAAAAGCCAGGTTTAGTAGTGCATTCCTCGTGAGTTTGAATGTAACTGGCCCCCATAAGCTCATAGGAGTGGCACCATTAGAAGGTGTGGCTTTGGTGGAATAGGTATCGCCTTGTTGGAAGAAGTGTGTCACTGTGGAGCTGGGCTTTGAGGTCATATATATGCTCAAGTCATGCCCAGTGTCTCAGTTCACTTCCTGCTGCCTGCACAAGGTGTAGAACTCTCAGCTCCTTCTCCAGCACCATGTCTGCCTGCACATCACCAAGTCCCACCATGATGATAATGGACTGAACCTCTGAACTGTAAGCCATGTGGTCATGGTGTCTCTTCAGAGCAACAGAAACCCTAACTAAGACACTCCTATAACTCCAGGGCTAGGGATACAGAGACAGGAGGATTACTGATTTGCTGGCCAGGCAAACTACTCAACTTAGCAAATTCCAGGCTCAGTAAGAGACCCTGTCTCCAAAACTAAAGTCGAGAAAAACTGAAGAAGACATCAGATGTCAATCTCTGGCCTCTACACCTGCATGAACATCCATTCACATGTAGCCATGCATGCACACAAACATGAACATACACATACATACACAAAATAAATACGTATTGGGATGAAAATAATTATCTCATTATATGCTGTTCTCAATACTTCCTTTTGCTTGTTCCTCTGACGTATGAAAAGTCTTCTGAAATATCCCAACTCGATCTGCATTGTGCTGCAGGAACTAAGAACTTACAGAAAAGAGAAAAGGGAACTAGGCCTCCTCAAGACAGGCCTCACGGCAGCTGTCAACAGCAGATCCAGTTCCCCAGCAGAGACGGCTTACACGAAGAACTGAAGTGATAAGGCTTTTGCTCTTATGAATATGAAGTTACACTGGTGGATTCTCTTTTGCTTTACACTAGTAAACTTGCTCTAAGTGAAGCAGAAATTCTCTAAGTGCACTAACCATTCCTCATGATTTGTTTTAAAAATCCACCGAAAGAAATTGAAATATTGACACTTTCAAGGCCTTTCTAAAAAATATTAGCTATATACTCTACAGCACGTAGGTTGAGGGTGGGGCTAGGAATGTAGCCCAATTGGTAAAAGTGTTAGTGCATGCACAAGGCCCTGGGTTGTGTTCTTAGCACCTCATAAATCATACATGGTGGCACACACCTCTAATCCCAGCCCTAGGGAGTTCAAGGCCAGCCTGATCTACATAGTGAGTTCCAGGCCAGCCAAGGCTACACACTAGGATCCTGTCTCAAAAATAAAAGACAAAAGCATAACACTGGATACATGGGACCCCATTTCAGAAAAGAAATAAATTACAGAATGAAATGCCTTGAATCTGTTCTCATTTCAGTCCCACCCTGAACTAGCCACTTTTCTCAATGCTGTGGCAACTATGTATCTGGCAAAAGCAACTCCGGAAAGACTAGTTTATTCTGGCTACAGTTTGAGGGAGCTGGGCACATTGCATCCAGTCAAAAAGCAGAGAAATAGTGCTAGTGTCCAATCCGCTCCTCTTCACTGGCTCCAGGACTCCAGGCCGTGGAACTGCTGTCCACATCAGGGGCCACGGAACTGCTGTCCATATTCAGGGGCCGTGGAACTGCTGTCCACATCAGGGGCCGCGGAACTGCTGTCCACATTCAGAGGCCGTGGAACTGCTGTTCACATCAGGGGCCTTGGAACTGCTGTCCACATTCAGGGACTGTGGAACTGCTGTCCACATTCAGAGGCCACAGAACTGCTGTCCACATCAGGGGCCTCGGAACTGCTGTTCACATCAGGGGCCTTGGAACTGCTGTCCACATTCAGGGGCCACAGAACTGCTGTCCACATTCAGAGGCCACAGAACTGCTGTCCACATCAGGGGCCTCGGAACTGCTGTCCACATTCAGGGACTGTGGAACTGCTGTCCACATTCAGAGGCCGTGGAACTGCTGTTCACATCAGGGGCCTTGGAACTGCTGTCCACATTCAGGGGCCACAGAACTGCTGTCCACATTCAGAGGCCACAGAACTGCTGTCCACATCAGGGGCCTCGGAACTGCTGTTCACATCAGGGGCCTTGGAACTGCTGTCCACATTCAGGGGCCACAGAACTGCTGTCCACATTCAGAGGCCACAGAACTGCTGTCCACATCAGGGGCCTCGGAACTGCTGTCCACATTCAGGGACTGTGGAACTGCTGTCCACATCAGGGACTGTGGAACTGCTGTCCACATTCAGGGGCCGTTGAACTGCTGTCCACATCAGGGTGGCTCTTCCCCTCATTTGAACAGCCTCACAAACACGCACAGAATTGTTTCTAAATCCAGGCAACCTGACACTGAGATTAACTTCACACCTCCCTTCTGGAGAGACTTTTCTCCTTATTCTCCAACCCTGCAAGACCCTCAGAAGCCTCCCCACAGAAAGAGAAGAAACCATACTTGGGCAGCCAGAGAGCACCTGGAAAATAAAGGCCACCCAAAGTCTTTGTTTGCCTGCAGTGGTTTCTCTGTTCGGTGGGTGATTTTGTCTGAACATTACTACTTACAAGGGATCCATTCCTCCGTCCTCACCCTCAGACTGAACCTATTCATTAGTCCTTCCCCAGGCTGGCATCCTCGCTATCATTAGGGCAGGTCTAAGGAATCCCAGGATAATGACCCCAAAGTTCCATTTTTGTACTACCTTCACACTGACCTGTGTTCAGAATAAACTTCCCTTTGGTAGTTTCTGGCCTTAAGCGCCTCACAGTTCTCGGCTTCCTTCAGGATTGGAGCCCTGGGAGATTGTGAAGGAGGAGCATTATCAGAGTGACACACCATAGCAGCCAGGACTGGTGGTGCATGCCGAGGAGCCCGGGACTTAGGAGGTGGAGGCAGGAGGGCAGGAGTTCAAGGCTAACAAGGCTACATGAGTGACTTTAAGGCCAGCGAGGCTACATGAAACCTTGCCTCACTAGTGCCTCCGGCTGGCAAGATGGCTCAACAGTTCAAGGCACAGGTGGGACAAGCCTAGCGACTTACAATTCCATCCCCAGAACCCACACAGAAGTAGAAGGAAAGATGTGACTCTACCAAGTTGTTCTCTGACCTCCACATGCACACTGTGGCACATGCACCACACACGTCATACACACACATACACACACACACACACACACACACACACACACACACACACAAATATTTTTTTTAAAAAAGCAATGCACTGAAATTAAAAAAAAAAACAAAAACAACTTAGAACAGACCTTTAAACCTTAGGCCCTGGCTACAGGAAAATTCTAATAGTAAACTTTCAAATCAAACGCAAATCCAATGGCCATGGATGATAACAAAAAAATAAGTTTAACTCCATCTGCAGGGCTACAGTGGTACTTGGTATGCACAAGTTACTGCTGTCACCTCTAGAACCTCCCCCAAATTAACTAAGGAGTTCAGTTTATAAAATTAAATCTAAAAGAAATTAAAGATACGCAGTTTTCTCAGAACAGAATATTCTGTTTCCTGATTAAAAGGCTCCCCTGAAGCTGAGTAAAGTAATGGACTCCTGCAAACCTTTGTACTTGGAAGTCTGTCAGAAAGACTGCTACAGGTTCAAAGTTAGCCTTGGCTACATAGGAAGACCCCATATCAAAAAATCAGAAGTTCCAAGTATCCAGCACAGTGAATGAAAGGGAGACCCATGCTTCACTGCTCCCCACCCCAAGGATGAGGAGGAAAATCCCAGACATATTCCGGCAGCACACAGGGCAGGAACAAAAGCAGGACTTCTCAGAAGCAGTAAGGAGCCAGCCTGGTACACACTCAGGAGACTAAGGATGCTGAGGGTGAGGACCAAGAGGGCAAGGCCAGTCCTGGATCCACAGCAAGACCCATCTCAAAAAGAGAAAACACAACAACAACTGGGTGTAGTAGCACACGCCCTTCATCCTGGCTCTAGGCAGGCGGAGCTCTGTGAGTTCAAGGCCAGCCTGGTTGCAGAGTGAGTTCCAGGACAGGCAGGGCTACCCAGAGAAAACTTGTCTCAAAAAAAAAAAAAAAAAGAAAGAAAGAAAGAAAGAAAGAAAGCGTCCTGAGGTAACATGATACCACCTTTAGCTCTGTGTTCTCTACTGAGAGTCATGATGGTTTCAGATGGCAAAGATGTGGTAGGTTAAAACAGTTCCTAGATACTACTAACTTAAAAATATAAACTAAGCCGGGCCGTGGTGGCGCACGCCTTTAATCCCAGCACTCAGGAGGCAGAGGCAGGCGGATCTCTGTGAGTTCGAGGCCAGCCTGGGCTACCAAGTGAGTCCCAGGAAAGGCGCAAAGCTACACAGAGAAACCCTGTCTCGAAAAACAAAACAAAACAAAACAAAACAAAACAAAAAAATATATATATATATATAAAATATATATATATATATATATATATATATATATATATATATATATATATATAAACTAGTTTTTTCTCCTTGAATGTAGGCCGTAGTTAGCAACACTTTTTTTTTTTTTTTTTTTTTTTTTTGAAGACAGGGTTTCTCTGTGTAGTTTGGAGCCTATCCTTAGAACTCACTCTGTAGACCAGGCCAGCCTCAAACTCAGAGATCTGCCTGCCTCTCCCTCCGGAGTGCTGGGATTAAAGTGTGCGCCACCACCGCCTGGCTTTTTTTTTTTTTTTTTTTTTTGGTTAGTAACACTTTTAATGAGCAAAATACAACAGAAATCTAGGTCAAATAAAAGTAACTTCTACCTTGTTCTCTTTGTTCAGTCGGTCTAGGAAGGCCCAGCCACCAGGTCATTAGGAGAGCAAAGGCAGCAAGCATGACAGCCACACCTCCACCCTCAGTCACGCTCACACAGCCCTGACCATCAAACTACAAAGGACGTTTTAAGCTACTAAGTTTTGGAGTAATTGATTATAAAGCAATCACAAGAGATCCCAAACACTGACTTCTCTACACTCTCCAGATGCCCCTGAAAAATACTCTACCAAACTGAGAGAGAATGAGGTCTAGCACAGGAGACAGGTGAAGGTGAAGAGATCCTTCACGAAGACAGAAATGCAGTTTGTCCTAGGAAGCACAGAGACGGACGGACGGACGGACGGACGGACGGGGCAGGACAAGTAGAATGAGACAGGATGCTGCAGAATGGAGGAGGAGAGTGGAGGGTGGAGCTGGGGGACTGCTCCCAGAGGACAGTGCGTCACAGGCTGATGCATCTTCTAACACACTGGTCACAAAGCTAGACCAGCATCAGAGCTTCGGTCCAGGACACCAGCAGACCACAGTAAGACACCTTTAAAGGAGGAGGCTGCTCTGACGGTGGAGGGCATGACTTCAACCCTAACCCAACTGAAAAAGGATCACAAGCTCAAGTTTACCTAGACTTCTCCCGAGTTTACAGGAAACTGAAGAGCGGGTAGAGAAACACAGACAGGAACAGCCAAGGCAGGCTCACGCAGAAGGTGGCTTCTCGTCCCATCCTGCTGTGAGAGGAACCAGCAGGAAGGCATGGGGGCAGGTAAAACAAGATCAGTGGGGAAGGGGATGTGTAGGAGCCCTAGGAAATACCTAAGCCAGCTCCACTCAGCAGACTCCCAGCCTTACGGTGCCTCCCACCACAAAGAACTAAAATAGATACTTTGTTATATTCCCCTCGCTTGGTCTGTCCCAGATGTTCTTTGTCAAAGAGTTTAATAAGATAAGCCAACTCCCTCGACAACTATCAGCGTCCCCATTACAGTAACATGCACTTTAATTTTTTCACACAGGCTTAGGGGGAGGTCAATGAAACTGTAATTTTGACTTTATTTTTTAAAAGTAACAACTTCAGAAGATTTTCCCAAATCTGTAAGAATCTCTGGGGAGAACTGAAAAGAAAGCAGGTAAGTTAGCCTGATAGTATAACTTAGCACAAATTCAAGGCCTACCTGGACTACCAAGTGAATTCAAGGCCAGTCTGGCCAAAATGTATGCTGTGTTATAGGAAGGAGGGAGGGAGGGAGGGAGGGGAGAGAGGGAGAGAGGGAGAGAGGGAGAGAGGGGGGAGAGAGAGAGAGAGAGAGAGAGAGAGAGAGAGAGAGAGAGAGAGAGAGAAAGAAAGAAAGAAAGAAAGAAAGAAAGAAAGAAAGAAAGAAAGAAAGAAAGAGTTCATTTTGAGTGGGCAGAGGCATATCTGAAGAAGCTAAAGCAGTAGAAGGCTGAGGTGGGTGGCTTGATTGCCACGAGGGCCATGGTGATGTCTGGGCCTGGGCTGCTGCCAGGACGCTCGTCTGTGGCTCCTGATACCACCAAAAGCAGAGAGGACAGGGCTGTAGAGAGCTGGCCCGACCCTCACTGGTTGCAACACTAGGGAGAACCGGTCCTGCCCCTCACTGGCTGAAGCACTCAGGGGAGAGGCTCCTACACCTCACCTGGGCAGCACAATAGAGCTGATCCTGTTCATAGGGGTGTGGTCAAGCTGTCCCTGAGGGCATGCAAATGGGAGGGCATGTGGTGGTGTGGGTGAGAGAAAGATGCTCTCCTCCCCTCTCCACCTGCAGCAGGTGGGGGATCTGACCCAAACCCTTACCAGCTGCAGCACTCACTCAGGAGAACAAGCCCTGCACCTTGCCTGGGTAGCACAGTGAAGTTGAACCTGTAGACAGGGGCATAGCTGGTACCACCTCCCTGTCTGTGGTGTGGTGATGGGGGCGAGGGAAAGATGCCCTCCCTCCTTGACCCTATTGCCTCCAGCTGGTGAGGGCACTGACCCTCCCCTCTACTAGCTCCAACACTCAGGAAAGCAGGCCCTGCACCTCATCTGGACAGCAGAGTAGAGCTGACCCTACTGACAGGGGTGTGGGTGAACTTCCCAGAATGGGAGATCTGACCCCACCCCTCATCTCCATATGGTGGTATGGACTGGGGAGAGATAAACTCACCCCCCACCCCCACCCTTCACTGCCTATAGCAGGTGGGAGAGCTGGCCCTGAGGTCATAAGAGCGGGAGAGCTGTACCTGCCCCTCACCAGCTTCAGCACTTGGGAGAATGGCCCCTACACCTCCACTGGGCAACACAGTAGAGCTGGCCCTGAAAGTGTAGGTGTGGGAGAGCTGACCCAGAGGATGTGAAAGATGGAGAACTGGCCCCGCCCCTTGTTCACTGCTGCAAGGGCTGAACTGGCCAGAGCAATGCTGGAAAGCTCGACCTGGTGGTGAGGACAAGAGAGAGCTGGCAGGCTGACCAACCCTGTACCTACCCAGGCCAGAACCAGGGTTATGAGTTGGCCCACCCCAACATCCGCACCATTTGTGATCTGCTGGAGCACATGAAGGGATCAGTCCTTCAGACCCAAAGCTGCAGAATCTCCACATTATAGAGCAACAACATGATATCCAAGAGGAGTCCCAGTGAGGGCCCGGCAATGGATAGTGTAATAGAAACCAGAGGCCTTGAACCAGACCAATGACTCTGCAGTGAACACTTGCACATAAAGATATATGGAGAAAAGGGTTTACTGCATGACTCACTATATCATACTACAGCTTCCATGATAAGATTTTCCTTTTTTTTTCCTCTTAAATTTTTAGTTTATTTTGGGGAAGAGGCTGCAAGGGCAGAGGGTAAATTCGAAGGGACAGGAAATGAATGGGATGGAGATGCATGACATGAAAGACACAAACAATAAATAAAAAGAAAGTTTAAAAAAATAATAATATGAAGTAAGTAAAGGGCCAGGGACAGAGATCAGGGTGGAGCTCCTGCACAGCACGTGCAAAGCCTGTGTTCAGTCTCAGTACTGAAGAAGAAACAATGCTAACCAACAGTAAACGAAGGGTTATTCATTCCCATCAGAGACAAAAGTGATGCAGAAGGAAAGTTTAGGTATACCATACTTTTTCCTCATGTTTAACGTAAATTTTAATTGCAAAGTTTTTTAAAATATAGTTATTACCAACCTCTGCACAAATAGACATGGTATACACAGGCATTATTTGTCCCACGGAAGGAATCAACAGCAGACCATAACTCTGGCTCATGAACAATACTTACAAGTAGGGAAAAAACAAACCATGACACAATGCCATAAGAAGAAAGGAATGAAGAAGCTCACAGAACACTTGGCTTCTGCTAACAAAAAAACTAACCACGTCTAAAGGATAGAAACAGGGCATAATTCCAGAGGCCGCATCTAAAAGTCACAAATAACAGCCACTGAGATGCAGTTTAAAATACGATGGCACACACTTGTTTACACTGCAAGCCTATGCCTTCAGAAGGGTATGTGCACGTGACCTGCAGGAAACAAACCTTCAAAGAGTATTTAGAACCACAGCATGTGCATGAAACCCTGCTTGAAAATACATTAGAACACTAAAGAGTTGTTCAGAACCATCCGGTTATGTTGGAAAATATATACAAACATGCTCACTTATTAACAATGATTATCTCTGCATGGTAAATTACGATTTCAGTTCCTTTTCTAGACTTAATTTTCAAATTTTAGCAGTAGACATTTACTAAGCTTATAAATCAAAAGCAAACTTTATTTTTAGCCTGTATATGTCTGTGTGTGTGTGTGTGTGTGTGTGTGTGTGTGTGTGTGTGTGTGCAGGTGAGTGCATGTGCACACGTGTATTTTGCATGTGGAGACCAGAGGTCAAAATCAGGCATCTTCGATCATTTCCACCTTGGTTTTTGAGGCAGGCTCTCTCACTGAACCTGGAGCTCACCGACTGGGCTGTACTACAAGGTCAGCAAGCTTCAGGGATGTCTCTATCACCTCTGCCCAGGGCTGGGGTTACAGCTACTCACTGCCACACACCAGGCTTTTACAAGTGTTCTGGGGATCCACACTCAGGTTCTTGTTGACCAAAAGACATCAGAACCTTGAAGAATTCTCATCGATCTTCTCAAAAACCTGAAGTTGAACTGACTCTGAAGGCCTCTAAGTCCTGGCTCCTACCTGCTACTAAATCGATCAGTCAATAAATCAATCTGTGTGTGTGTGTGTGTGTGTGTGTGTGTGTGTGTGTGTGTGTGTGTGTGTGTTTCAGGGACAGTCTCATGTAGCCCATGCTGGTCCTTAATCCTCCCACCTCCCCCTCCAAGTGCTGGTTTCCAGGCCTATGCTACACCATGCCCAATTTTATGAGTTGCTGAGGTTGAGCCTCAGGGCTTTGTGCATGTGTGTGGCAAGCACTCTACTAACTGAGCTCTATCACTAGCCCCTGCTGTCCAATCTTAATAGTCACTGCAAGCCTTGCAGTGAGGCTCAAAGAGCTAGCCTACACAAAGCATCCCCAGCCTTCTTCTAGTACTCTACACTTCAATTGCCTTCTAATTTGACACATCTCCTCCGCTTTCTCTATCCCTCAGCAAAGCAGCAGTATACTCTCTGCATGTGTACCCATGTGCACACGTCTAGTCTCAAAGCCAGGCTTCTCCTCCCTACCTGCTGCTACTCACGCAGACAGAGACACCTGGAGCCATGTCTTCCACCTTCTCCTTCTCTTGACCTCTCACTTACTTCTATGTAAGTCAAATATAAGAACTACAAAATAAGCAGACAAAAAGCCCTGACTGATGAAGTCCAGACTGAATGGCAAGGTACATGAATAATGAGAAAGAACAAAGGATTCCAATCTGGTTTTGCTGATCATTAATTATGTGAGCCTGAGTAAATCACTCAACCTCTCAGTTTCATTGACCCCATTTCACATGCTTAAAATACTTCCTATCTCATAATGTTATAATAACGACTAAAATAAAAACTTAAATATTAAACACAAGGCATTCAGAATGTAAGTCACTGGGCTAGAGATGGCTCACTGCTATCGCTAGTGCACTCACAGCTCTTGGAGAGGCCCTGGCTTTGGCTCTAGCACTCACATGGCAGCTCACAACCATCTGCAACTCCAGTTCCAGGGAATCTGATGCCCTCTTCTGGTCTCCACATGCACTGCACACACACACAGTACATATACAAACACACAGGAAAACACACACACACACACACACACACACACACACACACACACACACACACACACACACATAAAATAAATCTTTAAAACAAAAAAGAAGGAACAAATCAGAAAGAGCCAGGCACAGTAGCACAAGCAGAGGCAGACACAGAAAACAAAACACACTGGTATTAAACAACCACTATAAATATCAGTGAACCAAAGTTACCAGTTAAAACATAGACAAAGGGGCTGGAGAGGTGGCTCAGTGGTTAAGAGAACTTACTGCTCTTGCAGAGGACTGGGGTTCAGTTCCAGCGCCTGCACCAGGCAGTTCATAATGCCTGTAACTCCAGTTCCACTCTGTGGGCACTGGCCATGGTACACATACATGCATGCAGGCACTCATACATATAGATAAAAGTAAAATAAATCTAAGGGCTGGAGAGATGGCTCAGAGGTTAAGAGCACTGACTGCTCTTCCAGAGGTCCTGAGTTCAATTCCCAGCAACCACATGGTGACTCACAACCATCTGTAATGAGATCTGGTGTCCTCTTCTGGCCTGCAGTCATACGTGCTGTATACATAATAAATAAATAAATCTTAAAAAAAAAGTAAAATAAATCTTTCTAAAAATAAAAAAACAGATAAAGTTTGAATAAAAGGCATATGCTATTTGAAAAGCAATACAGAATAATACAAAGTCAGAAGAAAAAAAAAAGCTTAGAAAAAAATTCAATCCGGGCAGTGGTGGCTCACGCCTTTAATCCCAACACTAAGGAGGCAGAGGCAGGCAGATCTCTGTGACTTTAAGGCCAGGGCTACACAAAGAAACCCTGTCTTAAAAAAAGAAAAAGAGGGATTGGAGAGATGGCTCGGTGGTTAAGAGCCCTGGTTGCTCTTCCAGAGGATCCAAGTTCAACACCCACATGGCAGTCAAAACTGCCTGTAACTCCAGTTCTAGGGGATCTGACACCTTCACACAGACATACATGCAGGTAAAACACCAATGTATATAAAATATAAATAAATAATAAGATAAAAAAATAAAGAAAATAAAAGAAATTAAAAATTTAGCAGCCAACTCCCCCAGGCCAAATCAAACTGGGATGGCTGTTATTCAGACAAATTAGATCTCAAGATCAAAATCATTATTGCAGAGATTAAAAAAAAGGTTAAAAATTAAAGTTATTAAAATGTATAAAAATTATAAGATGTGTGTGACTAAGTAAAAACTTATAGAGATATAAGGAGATATTAGAAATTTTTAATCTCATTAAAAGCTGTGCATAATGGCACATTCCTGTCCCCTAGCACTTGGGAGGTGAAGGCAAGATCTCCGTGAGTTTGAAGCCAGCCTGTCCACATAAGTTCCAGGCTAGCCAAGGCTACATACATAGTGAGACTGTTTTGAGGAAGACGAAGGGGGAGAAAAAGGGAGAGGAGATGGGAGAGGGGAAGGGATGGGAGGAGAGGGGAGGAAACTCTGATTTTTAAAATCCACTGACACTGGCCAACAATAACAACATCTAGCAGGGTATAGTGGTGAGCGCATGGAATCACAACACTTGGAAGGTAGAGGCAGGGAAACCTGGAGTTCATGGTCATCTCTGGCTACACAGTGAGTAGGGGGACTGTCTCAAAAGCCAAAAAGGAAAACAATATACTATGTCAAAGAGGTCAATGTACACCACCAGCATCCACTGCAGCGTTATTCACAATGTCCACGCTACGGAATAATCAACCTAACTGGCCACCCACAGACAATGAATAAAGAAAACGTGATACATAGAAAATGGACATATAATAATGATGGAACATCATTTAGCCTTTACAAAGAACAAAATCCTGTTATTTGTGACATGAATGAACCTTATTCTAAGTACAACAAACCAGAGGGAGAAAGACACATGCTGCAGTGTCTTACTTACATACAGACTCAGAAGAAACAACACAGCCAACTCACAGCAGCAGAGGGCAGACTGGGAGTCACCTGGCACTGGGGACGGGAAGGGGACAGGAGATGCTGGCCAACAGACACCACGCTTAGACAAGAGAGAGACCCTGGACCTACTGCACAGCAGGGTGACCACTGGCGCTAACAACACACTGCACACCTGGGAGCTGCTGTGAGAGCAGCTCCTCAATACTGTCTCCAGAAAAAGATACATCTGTTAGAAATGGCTACTGTCGGAGTTTGAGTGAGAACGGCCCCCAAAGGCTCGCAGGTGGGAACACTTGGTATCCAGTTGGTGGAACTATTTGGGAAGTATTAGGAGGTGTGGCCTTACTGGAGGAAGTACGTCACTGCAGGGATGGGCTTTTGAGGTCTCATATATACTCAAGCTACGTCCAGTGTAGCACACAGTCGCCTTCTGCTGCCTGCGGATCAAGATGTAGAATTCTCAGCTCCTTCTCCAGCACCATGTCTGCCTGCATGCTGCCATGTTTCCCACCATGATGATAATGGACTAAACCTCTGAACTGTAAGCCAGTCCCAGTTAAATGTTTTCCTTTGTAAGAGTTGCCATGGTCATGTTCTCTCTTCATAGCAATAAAAGCCTAACTAAGATACACACATAGAAATTTTAACATATTTCCCTCAGGAAGTAATAGACAAAAACAAACAAAAATAAAGAAACGATGACTTTATATTAATACAAACAAACAAATAAATAGGAAGTTGTTATGAGAAACAAGTTGTTTGGGTAGTTTTAAAGTTTACTTAGAGAAAGCTGCAATTCCAATCAAGTAATCCAAGTAACATCACCAGTAATGGGATATATCAAAATTGTGCACTCTCCAGCAGAATTCAATAAAATACAGCATCAGTATTGATATTCCAAATTTACAAAACCTTGCTCTTAAATATTAGCAAGTAAAGCCCCGGATTAAATCTGTAGCATCATGAAAAATAAATAAGACATAATGAAGTCAAGGAAAGTCTAAGGAAGTACTCCACTGGAGAAAACTAACACAGTGTACCCAGCACCAACATGCAGGCTAACAACTGTCTGTAACTCCAGTTCAGGAGAGTCTAGTGCCCTCTTCTGGCCTCCCTGGGCACTGCACACACTTGGTGCACAGCAAGCTAAACACCCACACAAATAAAATAAAAATAACATTTTTAAATCATAAACACTCATACTTAACACTCATAGGACTACAGCTAAAGTCTTAAATACCTATTTCTACAGCACAGAAAATATCAATTATTCCTAATTTGTCTTATACATCAAAGACAGTCCTGAAACTTTGAAAACTAAATTTCACTTATAAACAAAGGAACGAAACATCTAAACAAATATTACCAATGTGCCTGGCATGTTGGCACACCTGTTATCACTGTCTTTAAGAAGTGGAGGCAGGAGGATGGAAAGTTCAAGGCCAGCTTGTACTACACACTTCTTGAGCTGTCTCAAGAAGGGTTGGCGGGGAGCAATAGTAGTCTGAGTGTGGTGCATTAAAAGGCATGGACCTTTAAACCAGCACTCAGGAGACAGATGCAGGTAGATCTCTGGAAGTTCAAGGACAGTAGGTCTACATATCTAGTTCCAAACTAAGTATGGCTACATATTGAGATCTTGTCTCAAAAAAAAAAAAAAAAAAAAAAAAAAAAGCAATAGGGCCCCACTGCTTTTATACCTGTTCGGATATGGTATATTAAAATAAGGAGGGTTTGGGGCTGGAGAGACAGTTCAGTGATTAAGAGCACTTGCTGGCCTTGCAAAAGTCCCAGGTTAGATCCCCAGCACCCACTGGTGGCTCACAACCATCTGTAACTCTATTCCCTGGGAGTCCAATGCTCTCTTCCAGCTTCCGAGGATACCAGGCACGCACAGGTACACAGACATACATTCAGGCAAAACACACATACACATAAAATAATATTTTTAATTAAAATTAGGAGTCATTCTAGAACTTGTCCTCTTATTTATTCTGGTCTCAGCCTTTTAAGATATTTAAGTCTTATGAAGTTATTTGCAAAATTAGCATGATGATCCTAAACACTGTTCAATATAAACACGACATAAAGAAAATGCACCTATATTTTTTCTCATAGAAAATGCTACCCTAAAATGTGGACACCAGTTCAGACAGTCAAAAATTGATTCTACAGCCCGATGCTCTAGCTGCACTAGGGCATATACATTCTTGGCCTAAAGTTCTATACTGTGCTAGTAATGCTATAATTTCAGTTGTCTGATGACCGATCACTACCTAGTTCTCGAAAGTAACAGTCGCAGGCTGTGGCTGCAGCCCAGCGCTGCGGCACTTGCCTGTACAGGGCTCTAGGACTGTTTCCAGCACCACAATGTAAATACTTTTTAAAGTAACAGTTGCAAAACTTCTGAAATGATCCCGAGTCTTTCCTGTGCTCCTTTGGGTCCTGTCTCCAGTCCAGCCTCCAGGAGAACTGCGCTCTTTTACACTCACCCAAGTGAGGAGCTAGAGTACCACTGAACGCTGTTTCCCTGATTGACTTTTAAGCTCCTGTGTTCAGAAGGACTGGAGAGATGCGGTTACAGTGAGACAGGGCAGTACCTCACAATGCTGGCGGGAAGCCTGGATCTCACATTCGTACTTGTTCTTCACAGACTCTAAGCACAGCTCTCTATAGATTCCTGCAACCAAGCACAGTGATTCTGATTATGTTAGCAATAGAGCGTCCTCAGTGCTTCCCTACCGTCATCTCCACACAGTTTATAAGACGACTCAATAAGAAAGTCACAAATGATTCCAACTTTACCCTTAAAAAAAAAAAGACTCAGTCAAAATGCATAACAAGGAAGATGAGAAAATAGGAGTTCATGAGCTAGAAAGAAATCACACGGCTACTTTCTGTTGTGCCTCATACTTCTAAGAACACTCCTAAATGTTCGCTAGAGAATGGTCAAAATAAAAAGCACAATCCTTTTCTGATGAAAACAATCCTCAGGTTTCTCCTAACAGAAGAGAGACAGACAATAAACTCTGGTTTCATCGGGCATACATAATCAAAGCAAGAAATGGATACTTTTCTGTTGAAACCACTGTATCCAAACTAGTCTCTTCAGAGTCCAAAGCTCTAACTGTGAGGGGCAGAACAAGGCAGACCATTTGAGAGTGCCCAATGGGCAGAGGCCAAGTGCTGGCCTCACAGGGAACAAGGGGACATAAAACAGGCAGCAAGACCATGCGCATGTGCACGTGCAGACTGGCAAGCAGATAACTCTAGATGGGCTACTCGATGCCAAGTCACAGGTGGCCTGGGGACATAATCAGCTGTCTGTACCATCAAGGAGGGTGGCAGATACCTGGACCTATGCCATCCGCAACATATTCACCCAGACAACGCTGTAGATGTAACCAACCTTCTTATTAAATAAGAAACACAGAACCAATGCAAAGAAGAAAGCCAAGAGGTCAGAGCTAAGAGCTAAAACCTTACCCTTCCTCCTGGGGTGGTCCTACCTCTCCGAACCAGAGCTACCCCTGTGTTAAAGTCTTTATATAGAGTTCCTGTTCTGCCTTCTCATTGGTTGTAAACCCAACCACATGACCGCCTCCTCACGGCCTGTCTGTATAGGCCTCCAGGTTTTCCATGATTGGTATTGATTAAAGGCATGTGCATCCAATAATGGCTGTATCCTTGAACACACAGAGACTTACCCAGCTCTGCCTACCAAGTGCTGGGATTACAAGAGTACGCCACCACTGCCCTGCTTTCCTATGGCTTGCTAATAGCTCTGACCCCCAGGCAACTTTATTTATTAACATACAAATAACATTTTAATACAAATAAAATATCACCATACAACGCCACAAAATCCAAGTGTCACAAAGTGTACAAAATGTCTCACATTCCTACCTGCAACCTTCGTGCGGATCTGCATATTTTCTTGTAAAGTTGCCAGCGGTTCCAAATACTCTGGTGCTTTACCAGCTATGACTTCTTGGAGCTTTGCATCCACCTGACTCAACCGTTCTTTATAAAGTCTTAACAAAGCAAAAATTAAGACATTAATTAAAATTCCCAACAAAGAAGAGCAACATGCCACCCCCATGCATTATTGTTTTCTAGAAGTGCTCGTGTTCCAATAACCTATCAAATGCACTCCAGCCTTGACTGCAGTCAGAAAACTCAAGTTATCTGACTTTATATACATCGTAATATTCAACTAGATACCAGTCCAAGGTGTGCTTTAAATCAGTATCACTCTTTAGTCACAACAAAAAATGCAATTAAACTTCAGGCTCAGCGGCCTTTGTTGTCTAAAACTACTGAGGAGGGGAGTGAGGAAAGAAGATGGACTGGACAACGTAGCAAGAACCATCTCAAAACAATAAAAGTGGAAAAAAAAAAACAAAATGACTATTTTGAGACTCCCAATCTTTGTTTTAATTGAATAACAATAAATCAAATCTAAAAGGAAGGGTTACTTTAAATACTAAGCTTAAAAGAAATAAGGAAATCACTTTTAATAGTCTGGGTATTGTTTATATCATTGTCACAGTAAGTAAAGTAAAATGAGCTAATGGATGAAGAGATGAAGAACGGAAGCTAAGCACAGCTAGCCCCACACGAGGCTGCTGTAATCCCAGCATTTGGAAACGGAGGCAGAAAGAGCCTAAGTCTGAGGCAGTGTGGGCAATACAGTGAGCACTGCACAGCCTGGGCTACGAGGCAATAAACTACACAGGAGAAGTAAGGAGCCAGTGGAGGCACACTCGCGTGGGACACGCTAAAAGGCAGAAGCAGGAGGATCGCAAGCTGGAGGGCAGCCTGGGCTATACCTTAGGCTATACCCAGTGAGTAAAGGCATTTGCTACCCAAACTAATGACCTAAGTTTCACCCCCAGAACAGGGTAGAAAGAGAGAAATGGCTCCTGCCACTTGTCCTCTGGCGGGCACCATGGCACAAATGCACCCACACATACACATACATTCACACATATGCGCGCGCGCACACACACACACACACACACACACACACACACACAATGCCAGAGGACGCAGGTTCAAATCCCAGCACCCACATGGTAACTAACAACCATCTGTAACTCCAGTCTAAGGGGATCTGACATCCTCTTGTGGCCATCACAGGCATTGCACCCATGGTACATAGACAAAAATGTGCATAAACCACAAATACACATAAAATAAAGAATAAATAAATATAATAAATAAAATCTAAAAAAAATGCTTTCAAAAAGGATGAAATGAAAAACTGGTAAGGGGTCTCTATTGTCCCTATTCACGAATATGCTTACAGATACTGTAGAAAGAGAAAAGTTGGGGAAATCACCTTAATTTAAAGCTAGGAATGTAGCTTAGCAATATAACACTTACCTAGAATGTACAAGGCATGGAGTTCACTCAGCAATACCAGGTGGGGGGAAAAAAAACCTTACCAGTTGATGTAATAGTTGGATTATCAAAAAGATTCAGTATGTCAGAAACTGTTTATTTCTGAAAATAATTCCACAATATAGGGTTCTTTTTAACAGGAAATCCTATTAATTCTTTTTTGTTTGTTTTTGTTTTTTCAAGATGGGGTTTCTGTCTTGGAACTTGCTCTATAGATCAGGCTAGCCTTGAACTCCCAGAGACCCTCCTGCCTCTGCCTCCAACAGGCTCATTCTTAAATGGCAAGGCAAGTTTGAGAGTTAACGTAACCAACAGTCCACTTTTGTCTATGTGGTCCCTCAGCAACAACAACATAGAGTTGTGGTTAACTGTCAAAACAATACACTGCTACACCTGGGTTAAAGTTTCCTGGGCTCAAAATACAACCATAAACATATAAAGCCAGAAGTATGCTATGATTGATAGCTTTTTAAAATTGTAACAGATTTTAAAGAAAACTCACTAAAACGTTGACAGAAAGGTAACACACCTGAAGAACATCAAATATATACAAAATACTGAGAGAGCTCTTTGAATTTTTGATGGAATTTAAATGAAGAGGATATAAATTAATAATAGTCTATTATACAACTTTTAAAGACAGGGTCTCATTATGTACCCCAGGATAGCCTGGGACTTTCCATCTTCCTGCCTCACCCTCCTGGCACTGGAGTTATAGGCATGTGCCATCCTGACCAGCTCATCTACCCTTTCCAAAAAACAGATTCCTCAAAATCAATAAAAATTCTGTAAGCTTGGGATTCAAGCTCAGATTGAAGAAACACGCCCTTTGGCAGTAACTATCCTATTACAGAGTAAATGCTCAATCATTAGCTCATTGTCAAGTATTCAAATGAATGAGGGGGCCAGAGAGATGGTGCCAGCACCCAGGTGGTGGCTCACAACCATCCCTAACTCCGGGTCCAGGTGATCAGATGCCCTCTTCTGACCTCTGAGGGCACAGGGCACACATGCAGGCAAAATGTACACAGAAAATGAATAAATCTACATTTGAATAATGTTAGTGACTGGGAATCTGGTACAAACCCCTCTGTCTTATGAAGGCAGTGGAAGATGTCACCTACACACTCCAGCTGGGCTGGAGGCTTTATGCAGATCACTTCAGTGCTCTAGGATTCCAGAACAGGAGGAGCAGCACAATTGTATCATTCCCTATCTCTTCTAAAGCTTTAAGACACCCTACAGAGATACAAAGTATGAAGGGCTAAAAATAGGCAAGGCACTTGGAGCAAGATGGAAAAGTAAAGATTTTAAACCCAATGCAAAAATTGTCTTTTTTTCTGATACGCAGTCCTATAAATCAATTCCTCAAGAATGAACATTCCTGTGTGATGGTCATGGATCTACTTTTAATACATCCAGAGATGAAAGAAGCTTGGAAGGGAACTAGTTGGTGATCAGAGTTGAACCAGCAGAGCAACGGGGCCCCAGGTGAACAAGACTGGATTCGGTGACTACCTGCAAAGCTGCCCCTCATAGGAGAACTTAAAGCAACCTGCCTTTGCTGGACAGCTCTCGAACACACTTCCCAAGATTAGAAGGTAAATCTCAATGAACGGCATAAACATTCTTCATTCATGAGCTACTTCTGCTAAAATAGAAAAACCTAAATTTGGGCCCACAGAAACGTCTCAGTGGTTAGGAGTGAGTACTGATCGCTCAGAAGCCTGAGTTGGTTTTCAGCACACATGTCAGGCGGCTCACAACCACTTGCAGGGAAGCCAACTTCATGTGTGCAGAGCTACCCCAACACACCCTGTTCACACATACACATAATTAAAAATAATTTTTTAAAACATACACACACATTTGCTTCCTCTTTGCCAGGATGATACCAGATAAACTCCCTATGTTGCCCAAATGGAATCAAACTAATTTTAATTTAAAATTAAAATAAATGGAAATCTTTTATTTAAAGAGTCTTGCTATGTGGCCTAGGTTTATCTGGAATGGCCAATCCACCTACCTCTACCTCCCCAGGGTTGAAATTACAGGCATGACATCAAACATGCTAAAATAATGTAAACCTGTACAATAAAATATTATACTGCCAGGTGACAGTGGCACACACCTTTAATCCCAGAACTCAGGAGGCAGAAGCAGGCTGATCTCTTATGAGTCTGAGGCCAGCCTGGTCTATATAACAAATTCCAGGACAGCCAGGCCTATACGGAGAAACCCTGTCTCGAAAAATAAACAAAAGCGTGTGTGTGTGTGTGTGTGTGTGTGTGTGTGTGTGTGTGTGTGTGTGTATACACACACACACTCAGATATGTATACATATACACACACACACACTTTGTATTTTTTAATATGTTAAACTAGGAGAAAATAATACTCATACATTCATCTCTAATACCAAAGAAAGAGAAGTAATGGCATAAACAGGATTAATATGGTAAACACGGTGTCTCCCCGCCCTGCTTGGGGGCCTTCACTGAGCATGATGTTGGACACTTGCAACCCCAGTACTCAGAAGAGGGAGGCAGTAGAATGTCAACTTTGAGGCCAGGCTAGGCAAGACAGCAAGATCCAGTCTCCAAGTGTCGTAGTTAGCTTCTGCTGCTGTGATAAACATCATGACCAAAAGCAACTCAGGGAGGGAAGGGTTGATTTCATTTTACAGCTTAGAGTCCGTCATCCAGGGAAGTCAGAGCAGGAACTCAAGGCATCAACCTGGAGGCAGGAATCGATGCAGAGATCATGGAAGAATGCTGCTTGCTCACTGGCTTACTTCACAAGGCTTACTCAGCCTGCTTTCTGATACATAATAGGACCACCAACCCAGGAACAGCACTACGTATCTTCAATGGGATGGGCCCTCCCACATTAATCACCAACCAAGAAAATGCCTTACAGATTTGCCATAGCCCAATCCTACAGAGGCATTTTCTTGATTAAGATTCTTTCTTCCAGAATGGAGAGATGGCTCAGTGGGTTAGAGCACTCACTGCTTTTTCCAGAGGACCTGGGTTCAATTCCCAGCACCCACATGGTGGCTTACAACCATCTGTAAGTTAAGTCCAGTTCCAGGAGATCCAATGCTCTCCTATGGCTTCCACGATACTAGGCACACATGTGGTATACAGACATACATGCAGGCAAAATAGTCACACATAAAAAAATAAAATAAACCTTTTTTTTAAAAATTCCTTCTTCACAGAAAACCCTACATTGTGTCAAGTTGACAGAAAAAATAGCCAGCACACAAGGAAAAGAAGAACTCCTAAGAGATCCACTTTTGTGGCACCAATTTCACAAGAGTTCTGGCATTAACAGGGAAGTGGAGGGGTGAATGGAAGTGTGGTGATGCACAACTGTGATGTCACCTATTCAGGAGGCCAGGCAGAAGGGCAGCGGAGTAGAGGCTAGCATCAACAATTTGGCAAGAGTCCTCTCTCAAAATTAAAAATGGGCTGCTGGTGTAGCACAGTAATAGAGTGCTTATCTACACATGCCAGGCCCTGGATTCAATCTCCAGGACCAAAAGCAAAAAGTAGGTAAAGTGGGGAGAAAAGTTGGTATCTCTTAGGCACCTACCACATGCCAAGCAAATGGCAAAGAATTTTACATACAGCTCCTTGTGGTGGTCTGAATAAGAATGGCCCCCATAGGCTCATATATTTGAATGCTTAGTTGTGAGGGGTTGGCACTACTTGAGAAGGATTAGGAGGTGTAGCCTTGTTGGAGGAAGTGTCACTGAGGGGGGTGGGCTTTAAGGTTTCAAAAGCCTAAGTCAGGTCCAGTGTCCTGCTCTCTTCCTGTTGCTCTAAGCTACTTCTCCAGTATCATGTCTGCCTGCACACTGCCATGCTCCCTCACATGATGATAATGGACTGAACCTCTGAAACTGTTAGCCAACCTTAATTAAATGCTTTCTTTCATAGGCGTCTCTTCACAGCAGCAGAACACTGACGAAGACCCTCCTTATTTTTCACAATGGATTGTGAGATCATGAACGGCATTGTTTTTATGGCTGGATGGACTTATTTACTTCTGTCGCTGGACATCAAACAGGGCTTTCTACCCTCCTGTGCTCGGCAAGCTCTCTACCACTGAATTCATCCCCAGTACCCTATCACCTTTCCATCTGCTAAGAAAGCCTGATTTACAGTACGGCGGTTTCTCAGAAAACTGGGAATCAATCTTCCTCAAGACCCAGCTATACCACTCTTGGGCATATACACAAGTAATGCTCAATCATAACACAAGGACACCTGCTCAACTATTTTAATTATTTATAATAGCCAGAACCTGGAAACAACCTAGATGCCCCTCAACCGAAGAATAGATAAAGAAAATGTGGCACATATACACAATGGAGTACTACTCAGCAATAAAAAAACAATGACATCATGAAATTTGCAGGCAAATATCATCCTGAGTGAGGTAACCCAGACTCAGAAGGACAAACATGGTATGTACTCACTCATAACTGGATACTAGATGTAAAGCAAAAGATAACCAGACTACAACCCACAGCTCCAGAGAAGGTGGCTAACAAGGAGGACCCAAAGAGGGATGCATGGATCTCCCTGGGAAGGGGAAACAAATGAGATCTCCATGAGTAAACTGGGGATGAAGGGGGGTAATGGAGGGTAGGGGATGGGGGATGAGAACATAGGGGAATGGGATGATGAAGCTGGAACAGGGACAGAGTGGGAGAGCAAGGAAAGAGATACCATGATAGAGGGAGGCATCACGGGGGCAGGAAGAAACTAAGTGCTAGGGAAGGTCCCAGGAATCTACAAGGATGACCCCAACTTAGACTACTAGCAATAGTGGAGAGGGTGCCTGAACTGGCTTACCCAAGTAATCAGATCGGTGAATACCCTGTCATCATAGAGCCTTTTTCCAGTAACTAATGGAAGCAGATGCGGCGATCCACAGCCAAGCACCAAGCCGAGCTCCAGGAGTCCAGTCGAAGAGAGAGAAGAGGGATTCTATTAGCAAGGGGCATCAAGATCATGATGGGGAAACCTACAGAGACAACCAACCAAGCTAGGGGAACTCATGAACTTTAGACCAACAGCTATGGAGCCCCCATGGGACTGGACTAGGCCCTCTGCATAAACAAGACAGTTGTATAGCTTGATCTGCCTACAGGGCTCCTGGCAGTAGGATCAGGATCCATCCCCAGTACATGAGCTGGCTTTTTGGAGCCCAGTGCCTATGGCGGGACACCTAGCACAGCCTTGATACAGGAAAGGGGCTTAGACCTGCCTCAACTGAATGTACCAGGCTTTGCTGACTCCCTGTGGGAAGGCATACCTTGTTGGAGGAGGAAATGGGGGGCGGGTTGGAGTGGGGGAAGGCAGGAGGGGTAGAAGAAAGGAAGAGAGGGGAACCTGTGGTTGGTATGTAAAATGCATAAAAAAATTCCTTAAAAATTTAAAAAAAGAAAATGTAGAGTCATACATAAATAAATAAATAGATAGATAGATAGATAGATAGATAGATAGATAAATAAATAAATAAATAAATAAATAAATAAATAAATAAATAAATAAATAAATAATAAAGAAAGCCTGATTTAGGAGCTGGAAAAATGGCTCAGCAGTTACGAGCACTGGCTGATGGAAGTTTGATTCCCAGCATTCAAATGGCAGCTCACAATTATCTGTATGTAATTCTAGCTGCTGGGGATCCAATGCCCTCTTCCTGGCCTCCATGTGCATGTGATACACAGACACACATGCATGCAAAACACACACATGCGCGCGCGCACACACACACACACACACACACACACACACACAAAGAAAATTTTTTTGAAATGCATTCAAATCTGATTCAGAGCTCTTCCACTCCATAACAATTTCTCCAAAGAAGAGAGCCTTTAGTGGAATGCACATGTAACACCAGAGGCAAAAGGCCTGACTTCATTTGCTAGTTTTTGATAAACTACAGGAACAAAAGCCTCTCAGAGCTTCAGTTTCCTCACTATTAACATGGAAGACTACCTTCCAACCTTACAGAGCTGTTACACGGAAATTAAGTAACACACATGAAATGGATGATATACACACCATTCAATGTCAAGATATAAAATCAAATTACCAAACAGAAAACTGGAGGACAATACTCTATTTTATTCTCAAATTTTAAACACGGTCTCAGCCTGGTGGCAAAGAGCTGTAAACCCAGTTACACTAGAGGTAAGGTTAGAAGGATCACAAGCTCAAGGCCTGCCTGAGCTACAAAGTTGAGTTCAAGACCAGCCTGGCCAACTTAGCCAGACCCTGTCTCCAAAGAAAAAGTCAAAGGAGGGATCTGGGGCTATAGCTCAGTGGCAGAGCACAGAGCACCTACTTACCACGTGCATAGTTTCATCTCCAGCACCAGAGGAGAAAATCTTCAGCCAATTATTTAACAAAGGAATGAATAATGCAGACTAGGACCAAGTGAGCAGCAACGCACACACTTGAAGCGCCAGCACCCCCACGCCAGTCACCTCCTCCATCCCACCCCCAAGAACTTCCTGCCTCAAAACGCTGTTTAGTTAATATGGTCTCCTGACGCCTCCTTCAGATCAGATCAGTCTGGTCCCATAAAACACAGAAGGGGACACAGCAGGGACGATGGAATTCCTCTCGTGCTGGTAAAGATGATGCCACTGAGCCTCAAGCGACAATGACCTCCTGCAGTTGGTACTTACTGATCTTTGAGATCTGTAAACTGTTTCTCAAGATTGGACATTTCATCTAAACATTCCATTCTTCTCCTTTCACAGTCTTCATCATCCATTTCTGTTAATAAAAAGACAAAAAGGGAACTATCAAAGACCCAACGTCAAGGCAGGCCTGGGAGCACTCACAGGCCCAGGTCCCAGGGCTTGCGAGGTACAGGCAAGAGGGTTAGGAGTTCAAGGCTAGCTACAACCATATGCCACACAGCAAGTTAGAGGCCAGCCTGGGGTACATGAGATCGTATCTCAAAAAACAAAAAAGATAAAACTGTTTCAAATATATCTGAAGGTAGTCCAAATAGAAAAAAAAATGCTGTAATTTGAAATTGGACATCCAAGGTCTATATTAAACCTTAAAGGAAAATAATTTTTATCTAAAATAATTACCACTATAGAATTAATTTAATGACAGATTAGTTAAAGCTCCAGCAGTCTCTAGAGCTCCTAGTGTTTATTCATTTTTTTCAGTCTTCTTAAAGGACTTTAAAAGCTATGTCAATTAAGTAATTAACCCACTTTTGGTTTTACACTAATTCTTGAGAACTTAGCACCAAAGATGACTATGCTCATAAAATGTTACTAGTATTCAAAAAACACATCTGGAATTCTTTCTTCACAGCTGCAACGTGTCAGCTATGGTAGTACAGGATTTGTAAGCCCAGCACTAGAGAATCTGAGGCGGGAAATGATAAAGTTTCAAAGCCAGCCTGGGCTGAAGAAAAAACAAAAGAAAAACCAGAGCTGGAAAGATGTCTCAGAAGTTAAGAGTGAATACTGCTCTTGCAAGAGCCCCAAATTCAGTTCCCAGTATCCATGCCATGGCTCACAACTGCCTGTAACTCCAGTTCCAGGGGATCAGATGCCCTCTTTTGGCCTCCAAACACACCATACACATACACATGATTTGAATTTTTTTTAAATCCTAAAAATAAATAAATAGATAGATAGATAGATAGATAGATAGATAGATAGATAAAATTGAAGATGGAGGTGGAAAAGCCACATGGCTGATTACCCCATCACATAAAAAAAGCACCTAATTGCTAGGCAGCATGGTGTGGTACAGGCCCTTAATTCCAGCACTTAAGAGGCAGAGGCAGGTGGATCTGAGGTCGAGGCCAGGTTGGTCTACATAGGGAGTTCCAGGCCAGCCAAGGCTACACAGAGTAATCCTGTCTCAGCAACAACAAAAAGCAAACTAATCCCACTACATGGAGCTTAGGGAACCCTGTGCTGGCAGTCATCCTCTCACTGTTCCCTCTCTCCAGATCACTGTCAGTCAAAGGGAGAGAGAGAGGAAAGGAGGCAAAAGGTAAGGCAACTTTTAAAGACAGCAACCAGTAATGACCAGGTCTGTCCCATTTCCTCATCTTCTATTTTTATATCACATATATGAAACACATCAAAATAGATCTGCATCTTGATCTTCATCAAAGAAAGGGTCAAAACTATGAGAAAGAGTCACAGCACATATAGTTATTTTCATATAGCAAGGAAGTATATGATGATCAATTTCTAAAACAAACTGAAGTATCTCTGCCTCTTAATAGCCTCCTCTGTAGGTCTTCAAAACTCAACTGGAGATCTAATTCCACGCAGAGCACAGGTTCAAACTGTTCAAGGGTTTGACAGGGAGCAGGAGGGACATGACCGGGAGACATGATCACACACACACAATACTTGGTCTCTCAGAGCTTCCTATCTTCCAAATTCTGTAGGAAGTCTCTGCATCCCCAGGATCTGCTCAGTACCAGGTGAAACAGGAAAAAATGGGACATGTAATATGTAAGATGTGGTAGAATAAAAATGGTCTTAGAAAAAGTAAAACTGTAAAACGCATTTAAATGATTTACTTGCACTTAAAAATTGACTTTTAGTTCAAATCACTATTATGATCTTTGTAAATTATGTTATTTTCTAGAATGAGATTTTTTTTTTGAGCATGTTAAAAATCATGACAATGTAAGTATTAGAAGGAAAGAATTACAGCACATTTAATGGGAACCTGGCTCCCATTAAAACCCAAGAAGAACATGGGCTGGAGAGATGGCTCAGAGGATCTGAGCACATAACTGTTCTTGCAGAGGACCCAGTCTGAGTACCCAGCACCCACACTGGGGGGCTCACAACCACTTGTAACTCCAGCTGCAGGAGATCCAATGCCCTCTTCTGGACTCCATGGGCATCCTCACTCATATACCTGTACCGACACACAGACACATATATATACACATAATTAAAAATAAAACCTTAAAAAACAAACAAGAACACTTAATATAAAAATGCTTTGCTCCTGGGCTACATAGCACAACCCTGTCCTCTACATCCCACCAAAAAAAAAAAAAAAAAAAAAAGAACATTTTTCAGATTCAAGAACTGTATTTACAGAGTATAAATGTGATTTATAATCCCTACTTCATGTTAAATAATTCGCTAATTTTAGCCGGGTGGTGGTGGCACACACCTTTAATCCCAGTACTTGGGAGACAGAGCCAGGAGGATCTCTGTGAGTTCGAGGCCAGCCTGGTCTACAGAGCGAGATCCAGGACAGGCTCCAAAACTACACAGAGAAACCCTGTCTCGAAAGAAAAAAAAAAAAAAAAAAGAATTCGCTAATTTTGAAGTCTCACCTTCTTATCCCGGGCAGGTTCCAATGTTACATTTCCATCTGTCAGTTCAGACATTCTTACATAAACAGACGGAATACTCAACAGCAACATGCTCCAAATACTTTATCCTCTATTTCAACTCAAGTCTTTTCCTTTTCCGTTAGTGCTGATGCTACCCACACCTCTCCTGTGCCTGCGCTTTCCTCTTACCTTCACTCCTAAAGTGAGATTCCTCAACTCCTTCTTTAGCCATCTTCAAAATCTCTCACAGCTACAGCTTTCTTTGCCTTTGCAGGCTTGCTGGTCTCCCAACCAAACTGGTTTTCCCATTCTCCAACAAGCCTTGAACTCTGGCCTTTGCACCTTTTCTCACATTCCTTCTCCTATATGAACTTCCACCCTAACTATCCCAACCCAGATGCTTCAAAATAAGGCAATCCCTTCTTCCTCGGGTAAACGTGCTGACCACTCAATTCTGGGAGTATTTCCTCTGCCTCTGAATGCCTCCAGCACTGTGTACACCCAACCGTTTATTTGGTAACTTAATTTCTAGATATTCTTATTAACTCTTTGAGAATTGTACAATGTATTTTGAACATATTCGCTCCCCCTCCCCCAACCCCTCCAGCTCCACCCACCTCCCTACCAACTTCAAGTCCTCCACTTTTCCTTTTTTGCAAAACCATGGAGTTCAGTTTGTTTTACCCAGCCATTTCTAGGTTGGAGCCTGCCCTGGCATGGGACTGACCAGGGGTCATGCTATTAAAGAAAGGTGACTCTCAGCCCGGCGGTGGTGGCGTACGCCTTACGCCTTTAATCCCAGCACTCGGGAGGCAGAGCCAGGCGGATCTCTGTGAGTTCAAGGCCAGCCTGGTCTCCAAAGCGAGTTCCAGGAAAAGGCGCAAAGCTACACAGAGAAACCCTGTCTCGAAAAAACCAAAAAAAAAAAAAAAAAAGTGACTCTCTCCCCACACTATCAAATACCAATAGCTTCCTCAGCCAGGGGTGGAACTCCATGCCCACCTCCACCCCTTCATCCTGGGATTTTTTTCTGGATTCAGTCTGCTCAGGTCTTGTGTATGCTGTCACAACTGCCGTGCGTTTGTCTCTTTGACTGCTCTGTTGAGTAAGGAAATCACTGTTCTTCACCTGAGACAAGATAATACCTCTATATATTTACACCTCATGCTGAGTAGTGCCCAATACTGAGCAAAAAGTCTCCCTCCTAAACATTTACTTTTGGGTGGCTGACCATTGCCATTACATTCTTCCACGGAGGGGTGTACTCTGACAGCAAGCCTGAAAAAAGGGTGTGGAGTAACCACACACGGTTGTTAACGTGTTATCAATGCTTCCCTTAGAAACATGGCCAAGACCAGGGTTAGCCGAAGAAACCCTTCTCAGTCTCCATCATATGGTCAGACAGAGAAAGATCCAGAAAAAAAAAAATCACCAATACCGATCATTTCTGAATGACAATTATTAAAGATTCACAAAATGTGTTTGTAATGTTAATCTACCTCCCCCATCAAAAAAAAATAACCTATAAATAAAGGAATCAGAAACAGCCCAGAGATACAAAATCATGAACGCTAGAAGATTCTGGGAATCTGGAAACTGCCCACATCGTCCAGATCTGAAAAAAAAAAAAAAACCCATGAAGATTCGAAATCCTCCCTCAGGCTGGTCCCTTCTTGGTCTTGGAAACTTTGGGGACCTACTATGAACGGGACAGTTCCCAAGTTAGTCCCCTCGAGAGCACTGATGACCCGTACTAATGACAAGCTGACCTACAAGCAAATGTTAACGAGTTCCAAGCCCGCCAAGGACCAAGGCAAATCTATCCTCAGCGCCCCCACACACGCTGACAAGGGTGGCGGACACTAAGTAGGTTGGGGAACGGGACTTTTCCACGGTCTTCCAGACCAGCCAGCGGGGCATTCCACTCCCGGGTGGGTAGCCCCAGGGCACCGCCAGGCGACCGTAGGGCAGGCCCCACCCGTCGACAGAGCCGCCTCGGGTCCCCACGAGTCAGCGCCCGGCCCGCCGACCCGGACGGAGCCCGAGCTGGCGGCGCCCCGCAGCTCCCGGGTGCTGGAGGCCGAGCCAGTCCCCGCCCCTTCCCCGTCTCCCCGCCCCGCGCTCGCAGCAGGACGCGCCGCCCGGCGTGAGCACCGCGGCCTGTCGCGCGCCGGGCGCTGGGACCCGGCATCCCCGCCCAGCTGGGTCGCGCACCTGAGCTGTCCCCATCCTCGGAGACCGACGAGCTCTCGGTGTCCTCGTCTTCGGAGCTGCTCCCCTCGTTCTCCGCGTAGTCCACCTCCATCTCATCGTGATGATTCGTCTCCTTCTTATCTCCTCGGGAATGGACCGGCATTTTCCAGCCGCGCCGTCGCTTCCCACTCCCTGCTCCCAGCCCGGCCACTGCCGCTTCGGGGAAGGGCGCGCCGAACGCCCCGAATCACCCGGCCGCAGAGCTCGCTCCGAAACCCTCGACTCCTCCCCACCCCCGGCCCGGGCCTCACAACCTAACCCGCAGGCTGTGCGCTCCGAGCTCTGCCATTGGCCAAGGCTGTCCTGGAGCGGGGGGCGGGGCTTGCCTTGTAGACAAACGATTGGTTGTCTGTGATTACGGTGCGGCCTTCTGATGTATGTCGGGAGTTGTAGTCCTTAGGCCTCGGAGCTTCAGGGGCTATGGGTTTCTAAGGTCCAGCTGCCCGCATCATTCCTAACTTCGGACTTCAAGTCCCACAAGGCAGGAAAGGTGACATACTTGGGACGCAGTTTATAAACTAAACAGAAACAGATTGTGCTGATTTGGTCCGTATTTATTCTTTTCCCGCCAAGTGGTTATCTGATCTCCCTAGCTACGCAAAATGTGAAAAGGTCCTATGCCTGAAAGGGTCTTTCCTTCCGTACTCTTTGAGCCTAGAGAGGGGCAGAATCGTCTCTTCTATCTTAGTAGTACATTTATTGCCGCGAATAAACTATTAGATTGAATTGTATGTATAAGAAAAAACTTGTACTTTTTAATTTTCACAAAGATATTTTAATCTTGACATTTTTACAGCCAAAAATACAGAGGGGAAGGAAGTTTTATCTTGATATTTCAGTCTAGCATTTTTGCATGTTTTTGTTTGTTTGTTTGTTGTTTTTGTTTTGTTTTTTTAATGGAAGATGCTACCAGTTGATTTAATTTCAGGTTCCAATGAAAAATACATGTTTGACTTAAAGAGATTTCATATTTTTTTCAAAAACAGGATACACAGACAAATAGGACGCAGTAAGTACTGTGATTGTTGTAACTCACAAAAGCTGACCTCTTTCATTCTACCTCAGGTTGTCTTGGTAAAGTAACAAGCTTATTGCACGGTAGAGGAGTTGAATTTCCAGTTCAGTAGCCCCGAGGTGGGAGTCAGTATTCTATCCATTTTGTAAACAAGAAAAATCATGTCCAGGCAAATCTTAAAACTATATTTTAAGATGGGGGTGGTGGGACAGGCCAGTAATTTTCACTTGGGAAATGGAGGGTGGTCACAAGTGCAGAATCGTCCTCAGCTACATACTGAGTTTGAAGCCAGTATTGTCCGCCTAAGACCCTGAAAAAAAGGTGAAGAATTGTATTTTACCACTCATAAAGTTAAGAGCAATTTACTATCGAAAGATATGTCGTAGAATGAGCTACAGGGGTAGCTCAGCATTTAAGAGCATGTTCTGCTCTCCCGGAGGATCAGAGTCTGGTTCCCCATACCCACATCAAACCTCACATGCACATACACACAGACTCATACATTAAGATAAAAATGAGAAAAAAATAAATCTTATTTTAAAAGATCTTTTCAGGGGCTGTAGAGATGGCTCAGGGGTTCAGAACACTTGTTCTTGCAGAGGACCTGAGTTCAGTTCCTAGGACCCACATAATGGTTCGTGTAGGTGGAGTTTCTCTGTGTCCCAGCAGCCACTTCATAATAATCATACTGAGCCTTAATATTAATTATAAATGCTTGGCCAATAGCTCAGGCTTATTACTAACTAGCTCTTACATTTTAAGTTAACCCATATTCCATATTTATACTCTGCCATGTGGCAGTACCTTTATTACCATGGCATTTTCATCTCCTGCTCCCTCTGCATCTGGCTGGCAACTCCAGACTCTGCCCTTCATCTCCCAACATTCTCCTAATCTGGCTTTCTTACCTAATTTTATTCTGTTCAGCTACTGGCCAGTTAGCTTCTTCATTAAACCAATCATGATGACATATATTCACACAGTACAAAGGAATATTCCACAGCATTTCTCCCTTTTTGTATAAATGAAGAAGGAAAGTTCTAACTTTAACATAGTAAAATTATATACAACAAAAACAGTTATCAAGTAAGAATTATAGTTACCATATCCACTTGTGTTTGGCAAAATTAGAGAAAATACTCTATTTAATATTCTTTTTTGGTGAGTCCAAGTGTTGTACCTAATTCACTTTCTGTCCTAACTCGTATTATCAACCCAAAACTATCTTTTTATGTCTCTCAACCTTATACACTTTACACCTCTTTTGTGAGTCTCTTTTCTGAATTTGGTAACAAGGATGACTATAACTATCTAGTCTTCAACTCCATCAGCAACCTGAGAATGATATAATATTACCTGAGTAAACAGGAAGTGCAGAGCAAACAAATACCAAAACTAAGAAATGACAGAAACATTTAGCTGCCTGGACAGTCACCCAAGGTTCCTCTATAATGTTGGGGCATCCATCTTTGCCCTACAAGTGTAGAATATCTGACAGACATTCCTGTGAAGCAGGGAATTTTGAAGGACTGTCTTACCTTGTCTTGGCAAAGTTTGGCGGTCACCTTTCTTGCATCCTGCTAGTCTAGCTTGGACAGTAAATTGTCAGCAATTGAGGCAAGGAAATTTTTTTTTGGTTTTTTTCAAGACAGGATTTCTCTGTGTAGCTTTGCGCCTTTCCTGGAACTCACTTGGTAGCCCAGGCTGGCCTTGAATTCATAAAGACGCACCTGACTCTGCCTCCTGAGTGCTGGGATTAAAGGCGTGTGCCACCACCACCCAGGAGGAAAATTTCTTTGCCCACATGGCCATAAAGAAAACAAACTCTATGGAATTTCTTCAGTGTCCATCATCGTCTCTGAAGTAGATGTGTCTCGCTGTCATGAAAAGCCTTAGGTTATTAAACATATTAAATGTCCTGTTCTGTAAATCTTTGAAGTGTTTAAAGACCATCTATCTATCTATCTAAATATATCTGTGTATGACCTTGAAAACATACCTAACATGACTATAAATTTAACTATTATAGATGACTATTAATCTGTATGGCTTAACTACATTACATTTTTAAAATGAGCTGCATAAGCACAATACTCCAAACAAGAGTAGAAACATAGGTACAGTAGGTTCTAACAAGAATAACCTTAAATTTGCATCAATATACAAAAATATCTTAAACAAGAATAGAAACATATATACAGTATAGCAAAAATAACCTCAAATTTGTATCAATATACAAAAATCCATACCAATGTAAAATATTTAAGACTAGTAGTTTTTTGTTTAAAAGTAGATTCAATAATCTACCCTTTTATCTTATCATTTCTATATCATAACCCACCCACCCCCTTTTTTGGGAGACAGGGTTTCTTGGTGTAGCCTTGGCTGTCCTGGAACTTACTCTGTAGACCAGGCTGGCCTTGAACTCACAGAGATCCATCCACCTGCCTGTGCCTCCAGAGTGCTGGGATTAAAGGCATGCGCCACCACTGCCCGGCTCACACACACACACACACACACACACACACACACACACACACACACACACACTTTTTTTTTTTAGAAAGAGATTTTTGAATCTAATCTCCTTTGTTCAGCTGTTTCCTGACCATTACCAATAACAACCAACCCCCTTAAGTGATAACAAACATCCATAATCAATTTTTTTGGGAATGTGGGCATGGTTCTCTAGACTACTTCCTGTTGTTTGAGGGAGCTGACATCTTTTTGGGAACCTTGAGAAAACTGGATAATTGTTAATTCTTGGATGGAGTATTCTGTGAGGCTGGATCATCTCAGTCAGCTTTGAAGTTGTTTTGGATGTTGGATCACCTGGTCCATTTTTATTGATGTCTGGTCCTCTTGCTCTAAAAATACATAAACTTTAAAAGTAACATACATATCTGCATTAATCCAAGTATAGACTGTGCATTGTACACAAGTCAATCAAAGATGACTTTTTTGTTATGTGTTTGAGCAGGTAAAATATACATCAGGTGTCCTGTAGTTCTTCTAGGTTTCTTTTTTTCATGTCTGTCTGTAGTCAGGATTTCAGGAGGTCTTCCTCCATCAAAACTGATTTTCCTTAACTCAGAATGAATCCATAGCCTCTCATTTCCTGTGGAAATAAAAGCATAACCTGTCCCCCAAAGCAATACATTTTTTGACTTAAATTTTGAAGTCAAGATATTTTTAAAATATATAGGCTGGTTGAATCTAGCAGTTTTTATAATCCAGTGTCTCGTAGCAGCCAAAAAATTCAAAGACAACACAATAACATACAGGATCCAGACACTCTCTATTTCCCATCTTTATATGGCTTATTATAATTTTTATGTCTCTAGTCCTTTTTTAAGGACTGTCTCTACCCTTTTTCTTTTCTCTCCCAAGCCTTTGTATGTTTTTAAACACACTGTAACCCATTTAGAGGTTTTTTTCTGTCTGAATCTGTCTTTACTACATATCTGCAATCTTTTCTGTCTGCATAAGCAAAAAACCCCAAACCCGCCATGCAGTGTATAGCCTAAGCCCTCTGTGCTGGCTGTGTGAGAGTCTGCAGGAACCTGCCATGCCGCTTAGCTCATGGCAGTTGGCAGCTGGCTCTTTCTCACAGGTAGCTGTTGGGAGATGTATCTCAGCACTGCAGCTGGCATGAGACTGTGAGACTAGGAAGCTGTGTTTATCTCTGTTTCTGTGCATTTAGAACTTTTTTTTTTTTTTGACTTTTCGAGACAGGGTTTCTCTGTGTAGCTTTGCGCCTTTCCTGGAACTCACTTGGTAGCCCAGGCTGGCCTTGAACTCACAGAGATCCGCCTGGCTCTGCCTCCTGAGTGCTGGGATTAAAGGCGTGCGCCACCACCGCCCGGCAAGAACTTTTTTTAAAGCTTTCTCAGGCTTTATGTGGATGACGTTGGGCACCAGGTTCACAAACATCCATAACTCCAGTTTCAAAGGAGCCTGTGCCTTCTTCTGACCTCTCTGGGCACCATGCATGCACATGGTTCACGTACATACATGCAGACAAAACACTAATGTTGTGGAGTGTTAGTTTAAGACGTGTTATATTCATTTATGCTGTGGAATATTTGTTTAATGATGCAAATATGTGTTGTGTTCTTTTCTGTTGCATTTAACTCTATAAAGCTGTGTTACTGTGCCTGCCTAAAACAACTGATTGGTCTAATAAAGAGCTGAATGGCCAAAGAGCTAGGCAGGAGAAAGGACAGGAGGGGCTGGCAGGCAGAGAGAGTAAATAAGGAGGAGAAATCTAGGCTAGTGAAGAATGGAGTGGCGAGGAGCAAGAAGAGGAGAGGAGGACCCCAGGGGCCTGCCACCCAGCCACCCAGCCACCCAGCCACCCAGCCAGCCAGCCAGCCAGCCACCCAGCCACCCAGCCACCCAGCCACCCAGCCAGCCACGGAGTAAGAAGGAAAGAAAGATATATAGAATAAAGAAAGGTAAAAAGCCCAAAGGCAAAACATAGTTAAAGAGAAATGGGATGATTTAAGTTAGAAAAGCTGGCTAGAAACAAGTCAAGCTAAGGCCAGGCATTCGTAAGTAAGAATAAGTCTCCATGTATTTATTCGGGAACTAGGTGGCGGGCCCCCAAAGAAAAAAGAAACACAACTGCACACTAAGACATATAAAATTAATAAATCTAAAATGAATGTTTCACAATATTCTTTTCATAGAACACAAGGCATCCACACAGCATTTCTTTCTCAAGAACGAGGTCTAAAGGCATGTGACCAAATGTGATAACAACATCCAGACATAACTACGTTGAAAGTTAGATTTGTAATTTAATGACAGAAAACATTTCAAGAGCTGTCCATTTCCTGCATGGTAAAATCCAAATTAGAGACTTCTATTATTTTGTGTCAATCAAGTCCAGTCTATCTTTCCTAGATAAAAATCTACCCAAAAGCTCTCTTTATGGTTGCTAAGGACACAGGCTGGTTCCCCCTTCCATTTCTTTACTCACTGAATTCTGTCTGCAAGCCCCTCCCTTTCATCTTCTTTTTCAAAGCCCCTAGGTTGACAACTCACATCACCACCACCATCTCCACCATTTCAGATGTCCTTGTGTTCGCCGGGCTACTGCTATGCACCGTACTTGGCGACACTGTCTTTTTTTTTTTTTTTTTTTTCTACCAGGCTATATTCAGCCAGTGTGAGTCACCTATAGGATTGCGAATTCCTTGAGAGCAGGGCTGTTTAGTCAAGTATGAAAATACAAGGGCAAGCAGTAGACAGGCCGGAACACTTGAAAGCAGGAAAGCTACTATGTTACAACCAGCCAGTTGTTAGGATTTAAGAATTTTAGCCCAACAGTATCAGGCCTTCCGATTTTCAAGAGAAACTGAGATTTCTGTATGGAATGACAAGATATAAACACCTTCTCCAATGAAGTTTTTGTTTTGTTATGAGCATGTTTGTTGAGACAGAGGCTGGCTGGCCTTGAATTCATAGTATTGTGTCATCTTCCTGAGAGCTGGGATTAATGGCATGCGACAATACTCCTGGCCTCAGGTTCTGCTTCTTTTTTTTTTTTTTTTGAGACAGGGTTTCTCTGTGTGGTTTTGGTGCCTGACCTGGATCTCACTCTGTAGACCAGGCTGGGCCTCGAACTCACAGAGATCCACCTGGCTCTGCCTCCCGAGTGCTGGGATTAAAGGCGTGTAACACCACCTCCCGGCTGGGTTCTGCTTCTTAAATGCAGATCAAATAAAAACAGCCATGGGCAAAAGTCACTGGCTCCAGTTAATCTTTGTTATATCAGTAACCAGAAGAATGTGTGTTAAATAGTGCAAAGATTTCTGGTCACTGCATATGCCTTGTATGGTTATGTGCTTTAAATAAGTCAGTTCATTTAATCTCTATAATAAATCTGAGAGTTAATTTTACAGACAAAGAAACTGAGACACAGAGCAATTAGATTACTTCACCAAAGTCATACAGGCAATACACAACAGATCTCAGATTTGAACTAAATAGTGTGACATCAGCACTTGCATATACTCTCTTGGCCTACATTGGTCCTCAAGTGGATGCTTTCTTCTTCTGCAGAGATAAGCAGAAGGAGCCAGATATGGTGGCTTTCACCTGAAATCCTGGCAACTCCAGAGGCTGAGGCAAGAGATTTGCCACAAGTTTGAGGCTGGCCTCGAACAAAGGAAGTTAGAGAGCAAGAAGCATGGATTCAAGTCCTGCTTCTATAATTCTAGTAGCCCAAGAATAAACTTGGCAAAACATCGTCTCTCTGGTCAGTTATAAAATAAGAAGTTAATCTTATCTTTAAATTCTTTTCAGAGTCTAAAATTCTTGCCGTAGTCTGGGAAGATTGATCAGCAGGGAAGGCACTTGCTATGAAAGCATGAGGACTCAGATACCCATAATCCAAGTAAAAGCCAGGCAGGCACAGGGGCCTGCCTGTAATCCCAATGCTAAAGAAGCAGGAACAGAGAATCCTGGACTATCTAGACCAGCTGAATCCAGTGAGCTCTGGGTTCAAAAGAGAGACCCTGCCTCAGTGTCGACAGAGGAGCACAATTGAGGAAAGACTCAACATCAACCTCTGGTCTCCATATGCACCCGCCGACACATGTGAACATACACACCTGCCCTGGCTGGTCTTATGTCAACCTGACACACAAACTAGAGTTATCTGAAAGAAAGGAATCTCAATTTAAAAAAAAAAAAATATGCCTCCCTAAGATCCAGCTATAGGCAGGAAAGCCTGTAGGACATTTTCTTAATTAGTTATTGATGAGGGAGGGCCCAGCCCATTGTGGGTGGTTCCATCCCTGGGTTAGTGGTTCTGCTTCCTGCTGGGTGAGGACTCAGAGGCTTTCAGTCTGAGGAAACAGAATCAGCAGAGGAGTTGGCAAGGTGAGGTTGGCTGTAGCTTGTTCTGTTTCTCTGATCTTTCAGCGTTCACCCCAATATCTGGCTTTGGTTTTTTTTTGTTTGGTTGTTTTTTTGTTTTTATTAATAAGACCTCTTAAAATTGATGTTACACAAGCCAGTAAGCAGCTCCCCTCCATGGCCTCATCATGCTCCTGCCTCCAGGTTCCTGCCCTGTTTGAGTTCCTGTCCTGATACTTCCTTCAGTGATGAACAGTGATGTGGAAGTGTAAGCCAAATAAACCTTTTCCTCCCCAAGTTGCTTTTGGGTCATCGTGTTTCATCACAGCAATATAAAACCTAAGATAATACCATACACACACTACACAAAAGAAGTTTTAAATTTTTCGCAATTCCAGTCAGCCTTAAATTAATGTGTAAGGCAGAAAAACAATCTCTCTCTCTCTCTCTCTCTCTCTCTCTCTCTCTCTCTCTCTCTCTCTCTCTCTCTCTCTCTCCCTCTCCCTCTCTCTCTCTCCCTCTCTCTCTGATCATCTGCCTATAGTGATTCGTTGTCATTTTAGTTTTGTGTAGATAATTTTGATTCCACTCCCTTTCCAATTAGGTTCACTCTGGCACAGTAGATGAGTAAGTTTGGCATTTTTGCTTCTGCCAATTCTCCTATAGATTTAGGGGCATATAGATTTTTCTAATCAGGTTTACTGAGTATTATAACATTAGCTAGAAATGTAAACACCTAAAAGGTGCTCGAAATGTTATATACACACTACTTACCTTTAGGCTTTGCCAATCTTTTTTGTTAATTTTTTATGTGTGTGTGTGTGTGTGTGTGTGTGTGTGTGTGTGTGTGTGTGTGTGTGTGTGTACTCATGCATAAGCACATGCACATGTGACTGACAACTTCTGGGAGCCGAATTGGTTCTCCCAGTACACTGGTCCTGGGTGCTGAAAGTCATGAGACTTGGTGGCAAGTGCTTTTAACTGCCAAGCCATCCTGCCAGCCCTGCTTTGTCAGATCTTAGCATCTTGCTGTACTTGTTCCAGACTCTCCTCAATCCGATTTCTCTCCTCTTTTCACAGTACCCAGTATTCCAGCTCTGGTGCTTCGTATTACTATAGCTGTGTACATACTGCTTTCCTATCTATATTATTACAGAGCTAGCATAGTGTGGCTTAGAATTTTAAACTGATCATTTAAAAATAGCCTTGAGAGCTTCCATTCCTGTCTCTCCAGACTTTCTTAGTCCCATGGCAGCCTGCCTTTGGGAGACCCACCCCACTTCCATTCCCTGGAGACTGTTGGTGCAAATCCAGGTCCCCTAGCTCTTTGCCTCTGCCCCTGTCGGCCTTTCCTCTTAGCCTGTTCCCCTTCCTTGTGCCACCCACTAACAAGCAGAAGCATCCTCTACCAGGGACTGCACAGCCACCACACTTGCCTGGGGTCCAGAGTGAGCAACAGCAAAGAACAAAACACTCACCCAATAAACACCCCTCTTTCAACAGTCAAAAACTAAACAGAGAAATGCTGTAGTAAAATTGTGTCATAAATCGAATGGACCTGGCTGGTATATACAAAACATTCAACACAAACACAAACTAATATACTTTCTTCTCAGCAGCTCCTGGAACTTTAACTGAAATTGACCACATACTAGAACACGATGTACGTCTCAACAGAGGAAAAATAACACCTTATATCTTGTCTGACCGCCCTGGGTTAAAGCTGGCTATCAACAACAACAGAAACGGAAGAAAGTCTACAAACTCATGGAATCTGAACAAGTCACTGCTGAATGACAAGCAGGTCAAGAGAGACATAAAGACGGAAACGAAAACTTTTTAGAATGGATGGAAATGAACACACAGCATACCTAAACCTATGGGACACAATGACCACAGTTCTAAGAGGCAAGTTCACGGCACTACGTGCCTATATCAAAAAATTAGACAGACCCCATATTAGATACTCAGTGACACAGCTGAAAACTCCGGAGCAAGAAGAAATGATGCCAAACGGAGTAGATGGCAAGAAATGATCACAATCCGAGCCGAAACTGGTGAAATAGAAACGAACAACCAAGCTAGGAGGAGTCAACGGAACTAAGGGTTGGTTCTTTAAGAAAACCAGCAAACATGGCTGGCAAATTGTTAGCCAACTTAAATAAAAGGCGGGGAGAGGAGATTCAAACTAATAGAATTAGAGGTGAAGAGAGGGACATCACAACAGACTCTCACTAAGAAAATTCAGAGACTCATAAGGACATACTTTCCTTTTGCCTGCTTTGGGGACCCTTTCCATCCTACCGAGTTACCTCCTCGGCCTTAGTATGAGCGGAAGTGCCTAGGCTTACTGTGGATGGAAGGGAATGGGGGCGGGGCTGGGAGAAGAGGGGGGATGGGAAACTTGGTTGGGATAAATATATGCAAGAATAAATTTTAAAAATTAAAAAAAACTGTACTCCACCAAACTGGAAAACCTAAAAGAAATGAATAAATGTCTTGATATATATGACCTACCAAAGCTAAATCAAGACCAATGAATAATTTAAACAGAATCATAACCCCTAGTGAAATAAAGGCAGCAATTAAAAGTCTCCCAACGCCCCCCGCCCCGCCGCCAAAAAAAATCTATCTAGCCAGATAGATTCAGTGCAGAATTCTACCAGATCTTCAAAAACTAATTCATACCATTTCTTGAATTATTCCCCAAAATAGAAACTGAAAGAGAATTGCCTCGTTCTTTTTATGTGGCCACTATTATCCTGATTCCAAAACTATGCACAGACCCAATAAAAAGAAATGAACAGACATGTAAAAATTCTCGATAAAATACTTGAAAACCAAATCTAAGAACATATCAAAAATATTATCCACCATGACTAAGTTGACTTCATTTCAGAGATGCAGGGATGGTTTGACATATGTGAATAGGTAAATGTAATCTACTACGAAAACAGACCAAAAAACAAAACCACATGCCCATCTCATTAGATGCAGAAAAGGCCTTTGACAAAATCCAACGTCCTTTCATGATAAAAGTCCTAGAGAGACTAGGGATACAAGGGACATAACCCAACATAATAAAGGCAATTTACAGTAAGCTCACAGTCAGCATCAACATAAACAGAAGAAAAACTCAAACCAATTCCACTGAAATCATAAATAATAATACAAAGATATTCACTCTCTACAAACCTTTCAATATAGTACCTGAAGTCTTAGCTAGAGCAATAAGATCACTGAAGGAGATCAAGGAGATACAATCAGCAAAGAAAGATCCAACCTTTCTTTACTTTTAGATATGCTTTTTATTTAAAAAAAAAATGGAATACAGGACTAAACAGAGAATTCTCAAAAGATGAAACTCAACTGGCTGAAAAACAAAGAAATGGTCAGCATCCTCAGCCATCAGGGAAATGCAAATCAAAACCGTTTGAGATTTCACCTTGCACCAGTAAAAGTGGCCTGGTCAATAAAACAAATAACAGCTCCTGGTAGGAAGAATGTAGGGAAAGGGGAATACTTACGCATTGTTGGTGGGAGTGCAAACTGGTACAGCCACTGTGGAAATCGGTGTGGCAGTTCTTTAGAAAGCTGGGCATCAATCTACCACAAGATCCAGCTATTCTGCTTGTGATGGCTATTCTTGGTTGTCATCTTGACTACCTTTGTAATTAACTAAACTCAAATGACTGGGCACACCAGTGAGGGAATTTTCCTTAGTTAAGTCATTCGAAACGGGAAGACCCACTTCAAATCAGGTCACACCTTCTGTTGGCAGCCTAGATAATGAACATGGAAGAAGGAAGGTTGCTCTCTCATCGCCTTCTTGCTTTCTCTCTTGCTAACAAGTCCATTCCTTCGCTGGCCTTAGAGCCTACTTCTTCAGGATTCCTGTATGTACTGATGACCAGTTGAGACATCCAGCCTTGTGGCCTGAACAACTAACTATTGGATTCTTGGCCTTTCCATTGATGGACAGTCATTGTTGGACAAGCTGGGCCACAGCTTATAAGCCCTCCCCCGGAAGTTAAGGGATCTATGTAAAAGAAGAGGCATCAGGCGGTGCTGGCGCCCACCTTTAATTCCAGCACTCAGGAGGCAGAGCCAGGAGGATCTCTGTGAGTTCGAGGCCAGCCTGGGCTACCAAGTGAGTTCCAGGACAGGCGCAAAGCTACACAGAGAAACCCTGTCTCGAAACAAAACAAAACAAAACAAAACAAAACAAACAAAAAAAAGAGGCAGAAAGATTTTAAGAGCCAGAGGTAATGGAAGATAGCAAGAAAACAATGTCTTCTAGAGAGACACAACAGGATTGATGCACACATGAACTCACAAAGACTGGAACATATACAAGACCTACACAGGTTCAAGCCAGACAGGGTTACAGTGAACCGGACACAGGGTCCCACCCCTAAGCAAGAAACTCTGCAATTGATACCCTTTTGCAAAGGGATGATCCGTTTTCTTCAATGATGCATCACTGGGTGTATCGACTACGTGTCAGCACAGGTTCATGCCCAGGAGTAGTTGGCCAGCACAAAATGAACCCAATGGTATAGTGTGGACTTTTTGTTTCATTTTGCTTTGTTTGGACTTCTTTTGTTTTTTTTTATTGGTCATCGGTCTTTCAAATGTTTGCTTTGGTTTTCACTTTTATGAATTTTTTTGTGTGTTTCTTTTTTATCTTTGCTTTTGTTTCTTGTTTTTCTTTTGTGAAACCATTTTCTCTTTCATTATTAAAAATAGTTGTCTTATTTTGTTAAGGGGAAAATTATTTTGACAAATGACCTAGAGCAACCACAATATCAAAATTAGGGTGATTTTTTTCTTCTATTCTTTCTTTTTGTTGTTTTTACATTTGAAAGACTGCCAAAATGAGGGATGAATTTGTCAAACAGATACAATAATACTAAAATATATACTCCCAGTTTATAGCATTTTTGTTTTTAGAATAAATAAAAACTATATTTTATTATATTTTAAAGCATATTCTAAGTCTTATAGTAGCAAAAATTTAATTCAGTTTTTACTTTCTAAGGTGCAGACTTGATAAACTGCAGACTCTGAAGTGGGAATCCCCAAATTGTACTGTCAGGATTTTAGCTGTACCAGTCACTTTTATGTGCTACATATAATTCATAAAAATAAGACTTAATTGCAAATTGAGTACGTAAGCACTTCTCCATTTACCCAAGGGAAAGAAATGAATGGAACTTCATGAATAAATATAACTTTTATAATCCTCAAAAGATGAAAATTAGTTGCCTGAATGAACACTGTTACATGGGTTTCTTAGACCATATGTATGAGAATTTCTCTATATCAGAGTCTCCAAACTGGGTTATGTTTATGCAGAGACTATCACAAAGAAGGGGGAAGGAAGGAAACATTAAAACTTTTATTTGTTGGCTAATAAAAAAATTGTTCAACTTCCTTAATCATCAAGGAAACACAAATCAAAACACTGAAATGTTACCGCATACCAGTCAGAGTGGCTAGCATTGAGAAAACAAACAACAAAGATTAGTGGAGATGTAAGGAGCAGAGGAACTCTTACACAGACTGGTGGGAATGCAGAGTGATGTAACTGTTATGGAAGGCGAGCTAGAACTTGGGTTCTCAACCTGTGGGTCTTGACCCTTTCACAGGGGTTGCCAGAGACCACCAGAAGCTACAGATACCTACATTATGATTCATAATAGTAGCAAAATTACAGTTATGAAGTAGCAACAAAAATAATTTTATGGTTGAGGGGTCACCACAGCATGAGGAACTGTGTTAAAGAGTGGCAGCATCAGGGAGGTTGAGAACCACTGATACAGAGGTTCCGAAAAAAGACAAACAAAACCAAACCAAAAGTAGAATTATAAGCTGAGTGTGGTGGTGTATGCCTATAATCCCAGCACTCAGGGAGTATCAACAGGAGATTCACTGCAAGCTCAAAGCTAGACTAGTCTACGTAGAAAGCTCCAGGCCATCTGAAAATACACAGTGAGGCTATGTCTCAAAACAAAACAAAACAAAAAATCGTATCATGTGACTACTCTATACCAGTCCTCTGTAAATACCTGGAGGAATCCAAGCCACCGCAGAAATACTTGCACATCTGTGTCTGTTACTATTCGTAACAGCCAAGGCATGGAACTAGCCTGGATGCCCACCAACTGATAAAATAAGAAAATGTGGCATGTGTATACAGTGCGTTTTATTCAAACATAAAGAAGAAAGCCGTATCAGTTGCAAAAGCAGAAATGGATGGAATTAGAGTCATTGTGTCTTAAGACTCAGAAAGACACACAGTGCACACTTCTTCCCCTTCCTCCTCCCCCTCTCCCCTCTCCTCCTCCTCCTCCCCTTCTTCCTCCTCCTTCTCCTCCCCCTCGTTTTTTTGAGACAAAGTTTCTCTGTGTAGCCCTGGCTGGTGTCAAACTCACAGAGTTCCTCCTGCCTCTGCCTTCCAAGTGCTAGGATTAAAGGTGTGCACTGCCTCATCTCTTCTTTATGATATATATACACATATACGTGTGTGAGATATGAAAACAGAACTATTTTGTGGGGTAGGAAAGAAACCAGATGGAGGGTAAAGGTGAATATGAGTGAAGTATAGTGATGTACACATAGGAAAATGACATAATAAATCTAATTATTTTGTATATTATCTAAAAAGTTTATTTCAAAATTTATAATGTTGCCAGATGGTGGTGGTGCACTCAGGAGACAGAGGCAGGCAAATCTCTGTGAGTTCAAGGCAAGCCTGGTCTACAGAGCTAGTTCCAGGACATCCAGGGTGACACAGTGAAACCCTGTCTTGAAAAATCAAAAAACAAAACAAAAGCAAAAACGTACAAAATCCTCCAAACGTACAATGTTTTTAATTCCACCTGTTTGCAATAAAGTAAATAGAGATTTTTTTTCCTTTTTAAAATTTATTTCCTGTTTTGAGTCTCATTATGTACTGCAGACCATCTTTAATATTAGTAATCCTCCTGCCTCCACTTCCCAGTGTTCGTATTATAAGAACGGGTCACTACTCCCCTCTTGTAATTCCCTATTAAATTCTCATTTATCCTTATTTGTTTCCAGCCTGCAGATCCTGGGTCTGATGGAATGCAAACAATTCCAAGATCTGCCACATGGTGGGGCTGAGACACCAGCCATACAATCCCCAAATTCGTCACTACTGATGCACCCAGCTCAGATGCGGGAAGCCTATAAAACCAAGACAAAAATAACAGAGGTTGTGATTAATAACTAGTACCAAAATTTTTGCCATATCGACTGTAAGACGGGCTTAAGAGGAGTCCATTAACAACCAGATAAGACTGATTTTATGCCAGACTAACCTGGAACTTACCACGTAGCCCAGGCTGGCCTCAAACTTATGATCTGCCTGCCTCAGCCTCCCAAGTGCTGGGATTACAAGCATGAGCTACTATACTCCACACTGCATATGGTTTTTGGTTTGTTTGTTTTTTTTTAAATGGAAGTAGTGAATAAAATACATTAAAATCTCCCAACATAACTTACTATTATTGTTTAAAACTTCCTTCTCTGTGGAGGGGTTGGGTACATGGCTTAGTGGGTAAAGTGCGTGCTGTGCAAGCATAAGACCTGAGTTCAAATCTCCAGCACCCATGTAAAGGAGCTGAACATGTCAGTGTACTCCTGTAGTCCCAAAGCTAGGAAGCCGAGAAAGGAGGATCCTGGGAGTTTGCTGGACGGCCAGTCTAGTCAACTGGTGAGTCCAAGATTTAATCAGAGACTGTGCCTAACATAGTAAGGAGGTAAGCAACGGAGGAAGAGATCCAACTCTAAGCGAGGCGGCGGCGGTGGCGCACGCCTTTAATCCCAGCACTCGGGAGGCAGAGCCAGGCGGATCTCTGTGAGTTCAAGGCCAGCCTGGTCTACAGAGTGAGATCCAGGACAGGCACCAAAACTACACAGAGAAACAACCCTGTCTCAAAACAAACAAGCAAACAAAAAAGATACCCAACTCTATCTCTGGCCTCCACAATGCATATACTCTACACACACACACACACACACACACACACACACACACACACACACGAGGGTGGGGGTGGGGGCACGAGGTATGGTGACTCACGCCTATAATCTCAGAACTTGGGGTTGAGGCAGGAGGATTGCCTAGAGCTGAAGGCCAGCCTGGGCTGCCTAGTGAATTCTAGGCCAGTTTGAGCTAGAGAAAGACCCTGTCCCTCCAAAACTCCTTTTCATATTCATTAGTATATTATTTACTGAGTGTATATTATGTGACAGGTGTGGTACAAATCTCAAGAGGTGGCTTGATGAACAAAACAGGCAGCTTGTCTTTATAGATCAGCAAGAAAAGGGTAGAAAAAACTACCCAATAGCTCTGCAAATTGAGAGTCGCTTTCTTATGCATTATAAGAACAGGTCTTTATTTTCGACAATAAAATTCCATCTTCTCTGGGCTGGGATCCAGCTCAACAGCAGAGCAATGGCTAGCCTTGCATGCCTTACATGTACAAGGTTCAATCCCTAGCACAGAAAAAAAAAATCAAGCTTGCCAGTAAAAATGAGGAATTTGGAAAACCTTAATGAGCATTATCAGCTTCCAGTACTTAAAAGATTTTCTGAAGTGTATGATTGTTTGATATTATTTAATAAATACAACATCTGATATCCCAGTGTACAGTTCTTTTCCAAATGAAAAATGTATAATGTTTTAAAGTTTTGCATAGATAAAAGATATATTTAAGGTGTAGAATTTTATTGTAGAGAGCAGAGAATGTTTGCTCATGTGCCTTCATATTCCCTATTGCAACTCATCTTTATAAAGCTACCACTTTATTATTATTATTATTATTATTATTATTATTATTATTAAGAGATTTTCTATTCATTTTATATACCATCCACAGATTCCCCTCTCTTTCCTCCTTCTGCCCCCCAGCCTTCACCCCCAACCCACCCCCTATTTCCACCACCTCCAAGGCAAGGTCTCCCATGGGGAGTCAGCAGAGCCTGGTACATTCAGCTGAAGCAGGTCCAAGCCCCTCCTCCCTGCACCAAGGCTGCACAAGGTGTCCCACCATAGGCACTGGGCTCCAAAAAAGCAGCTCATGCGTCAGGGATGGGTCCAGATCCCACTGCCTGGGGTCCCCCTAAACAGTTCAAGCTAAACAACTGTCTAGCCTATCCAGAGGGCCCAGTCCAGTACCGTGGGGGCTCCTCAGGTACTGGTACACAGTTTATATGTTTCCACTAGTTTGGCTGGCCATCTTTGTACTTTTTCCCATCATGATCTCTATGCAGCATTATTCATAATAGCCAGAACCTGGAAACAACCTAGATGCCCCTCAACCGAAGAATGGATTAAGAAAATGTGGCATATATACATATTGGAGTACTACTCAGGAGAGAAAAAAACAATGACATCATGAAATTTGCAGGCAAATGGATGCATCTAGAAAATATCATCCTGAGTGAGGTAACCCAGACTCAGAAGGACAAACATGGTATGTACTCACTCATAAGTGGATACTAGATGTAAAGCAAAGGATAACCAGACTGCAACCCACAGCTTCAGGGAGGCTTAGCTAGCAGGGAGGACCCTAGGAGGGATGCATGGATCGCCCTGGGAAGGAGAAACAGATGAGATCTAAATGAGCAAACTGGGGGTAAAGGGCGGGTAATGGAGGGAAAGGGATGCGGGATGAGAACATAGGGGAATGGGAGGTTCGAGCTGGAATAGGGACAGAGTGGGAGAGCAAGGAAAGAGATACCATGATAAATGAAGACATCATGGGAATAGGGAGAAACAGAGTGCTAGGGAAGTTCCCAGGAATCCACAAGGATGACCCCACCTTAGACTACTGGCAATAGTGGAGAGGTGATCAGATGGCTGGGTACCCTAACTGTCCTCATAGAGCCCTCATTCAGTGACTGACGGAAGCAGACGCAGAGATCCATGGCCAGGTACCAGGCTGAGCTCCAGGAGTCCAATCAATGAGAAAGAGGAGGGATTCTATGAAAAAGCTAACATTTTTTAACTTTTAGTGCGATGGTCACAAGTATTTGAAAAGAAGTTATCAAAATAGTCTCCCTTTCTGATTTCACAGAGACATGAAACCAGGATTTTTTTCCACAAATTTTGAGGAAAAAAAAATGGTATCACATCATAAGAATCTAGATGTCTTCTATTTGGACAACAATGATACTTTCTAACTAAATATTTTTGTCTAGAACAGATTTTCAGAGGACTTAGGAATGTAGCTCAGTTGGTAGACTGTTCACCTAACGTTCATGTGGCCCTGGTTTCAACCCCAGCAATGCATAAAATAGAGTGTGGTGGTGAGTGCTGGTAATTCTGGCACTCATGAGGTGGAAGTTCAAGGTTGTCCTTGACTACATATAAGTTTGAAGCTGCTCTGGGGCACATAATATTCCATCTCAAAAAAAAAAAAAACGGTTTATCATTCTTCCGTCTCTGGTGGCAGCACAATTTACATTTTAGTGTTGAAAAAATATAGACTCCTTGTCTTTTTCTCTATTCGCTGAACTTCATCCGTACCTCAACTATGTGTCATATATGGATAGTTTAAGACTTTAATAGCAATTGAATTTCCACAGTTGGTACTGTGGTACCACCCTTGGTCTTAGTCAAAGGCATAGAAGTGGTCTCACAGCTGAACATCAAACACTAAAAATATAAGACTGGGGCTGGAGAGGTGGCTCCGTGTTCAAAAGCACTGGCTGCTCTTCCAGAGTCCTGAGTTCAATTCCCGGCAACTGCATGGTGGTTCACAACCACCTATGGTGGGGTCTGATGCCCTCTTCTGGTGTGCAGTTGTATATGCAGACATAGCACTTATATGCATAAAATACATAAATAAATCATTAAAAAATATATGAGACTGGATGTGTAGCTTAGTGATAAACACTTACCCAACACTTGTCAAGCTGTGGGTTTGACCCCCAGCATTGAAACCCCCCCCCTAATTTTTTTAAATGCAAGGAAAGTATAGAATATATTTTGGTATGATTCAAACTCACAAAACAGTCATCTTTCTGATATTTTGGCTTGCTATTACTAAGCACGGTTTCCCTTCTTTCCTTGCCTCCCACCAGCATCCTCCTCTGGTGTTATCCTTAAACAAATGGTCATTATTGAGCTGACATCAAAGAAAATGGCAGCTCAAATACATTTGCATAAATCAAGTAAGCAGTTATTGAGTACCTAATGCTAACACAATCTTTGCATACATGCAGACTGAGCATCCACCACACAGCCAGTATCACTGGGACCGAGGAGGGAGAGAGACGGAAGAGAGTGGAGGAGGAGAGGGAGGGAGAGAGACCCTTGAGTTGTGAAACATAGGAAAATTAATAGAACTTATCTTCAGCAGAGATTATTGTCTAATGTGAGAGAGATGTAGTGTAGAGTGAATGCCATGTAGAGTAAAGGGTGGTGGATGTCGCTGCAGAGGACTTCAGATGGAGCTGCAAATTCAGGGAGGCTGGCAGTGTCCAGGTTCTTTGGGGAAAGGTACAGGGTCTTGCTATGTAGCTTGGTATTCACCACAAAACTCAGGCTGACCTTGAACTTGTGCCAATCCTCCTGCCTCAGTTTCCGTTTATAGGAGAGCTATCACTCGGGGCTTGTACAATTGTTTTCAAGTATACTCCCACCCCACCCCCACCCCCACCCCACGTTTTAAACTTTTTATTGATTCTTTGTGGATTTCACATCAAGCACCCCAATCCCACTCATCTCCCGGTCCCTTCTTATTCGTCCTCTGATCTTGCAACCCCACCCCACAAAATAAAATAAGATAAAAAAGACAAAACCAAAACCTCATCGTGACAGCTGTGGTGTGTCACAGTGAGTCACACAGTATACCCTTTAGTCCGTACATCTTTACTTGCCAATGTTCACTGCAATGAGTCATTGGACTGGTTGGAGGCCTCTGGCTTCTGCTACACTATCGATACTGGATCCTCACTGGGACTCCTCTTGGATATCCTGTTGTTGCCCTGTGTTGTGGAAACCCCGCAGCTTTGGATCTGCAGCACCGGCCCCTTCACGTGCTCCAGTAATTCATAGATGAGGTGGATGTTGGGGTGGACCAGCTCACAGCCCCGCATCTGGACCAGGTTGGTAGCTGGTTTGGTCAGCTCTACCGCATCCTTACCACCGTGGGTAGTTCTCCAGCACCGCTCCAGCTAGCTCACCCAATGCCATAGGCAGCAAGGGGTGGAGGCAGTTCTCCCACTTCCACGCCCTTAGGGAGGCTCACCCACACCCACAACACCAAGGCCAGCTCTACTGTGCTACCCTGGTGAGGTGCAAGACTAATTCACTTGAGGGCTGCAGTTGGTGAGGGGCAGGGCCAACTCTGTGCAGCTCTTGGATATCAACATGGTCCCAAGCTGCAACCGAGACCAGGGACATCCACATGGTCTTTGGTAGTAATGTGGGCCATGGACATCGACACAGACCCCTGTTGCTGCATAGCCATGAACTCAGACATGATTCTCAGCAGCACCATGGGCCTCGTCTTCACCATGGCATCGGCTGGCTTTGCAGGCTACTCACGTCAGGCTGTTCCTCTCCACTCTTGAGTCTCCAGATCCGCCTCTCTTCATAGTGCGCAGGCTGTTCCACTTCTCCTTCTCTCCCATCTCTCCACCCCATACTTGCACGTTGTAGAGGCTCATGATGTAGGGGGGCCACATATTGGGTGGGGCCTCTGGGTGTCTTCAAGTGTTTGTCCGACCGAAAGCTTCCAAAGGAAATAAATCTCTGGCCAAAGTTAGACACAGCACAGCAAAACTAATTCCACAGAGAGTTGTCCAGTCTCATGGGTGAGCTACCACCACAACCATTTAGAGAGATTAGCATCTGGGCCAAGGATGAGAAGTAAACATGGCAGGACCTGTCCAGTCAGTCGTGGGTCTCCGTTCTGCAGGCACTGCTCTTCTTCCTGATCTAGGATGCAGCTCTGGGAAGCACAGCGACTCACAGGTGGTCGGTTTTCTCAAAGGAAGAAGGCATAGGCCCACTGGCACTTGTGTTTGTTACTGGCTCAATTGATGGGCAGCTGCGGGGTTCTTTCCACAGCCCACTGGTGGTATGTTTTGTATTTTGGGGGCACATAATATCTGTGGATGGTCAGAAAGATGATTTTTTCTTAAGCTGTATAATTTTGATGAATAGAAATAAACTAGGATATGCTTCATAACTAGATCTATTGCTCTATGAGGACTGTAAGACACTTAAGCCTGTTTTATAGCATCAACTCAGACTGACATAAAGAAAACAGCAATATCTTCTCAGTTCTAAGACAAGCTACATACAATTCGCTGATTTTAGGCCTCGGAGCAAACTCAAACTAGACTGAATGTCTCTGTGAATGGATCCTAAGTTAGACCTTCACAGATCATACACAAGGACAAATTTCCAGGTGTCTTATCTATTGAACCAAGGTCTTTAGACACAAAGCGACCTATATTACTATGCCATCGCTCTTGCTAGGTCTGGCTGATAAAACAGACCAGTGGCTACTCCCTGCAAAAATTCCTCAGCAGCTTGTTGTCATGGTTACTCACGCCCCTCAGATGTAACTTTTTACATTGTTTTCCTTGGGATACATACAGGGGGAGATAGAACAAGAGAAAGAAAGAGAAGCTTGAGAAAAACAAAAGAATGATCATCAGTACTGCGTGAGTATTAGTCCCTCACATAAATAAGAATTATTCCTAAGTCCCGCTACTCTGAAGGCATTCTCTTTACAGCCCTGGAGAAATTCTGGGAGCTGGTTTCTCAGACTTCAGTAGGATTTGTCTTTAAGATTTAAAAAAAAAAATGATTTATGTGCATGAGTGTTTTGCCTGCGTGTGTATTTGTTCACCCCTTGTACGCCTGGTACCTGAGGATCCAGAAGAGGGTGTCAGATCTCCCGGAATGGGAGTTACAGACAGTTGTGAGCTGTCAAGTTGGCACTAGGAACTGAACCCAGGTCTTCTGCAAGAGCAATAAATGCTCTTAACTGTCGACCCATCTCTCTAGGCCCTAGCGTACTATCTTTAAATGTGGAAGTCAGGGCTGTACGATGGCTCAGAGGGAAAAGGCACTGGCCACCCAATCTGACAACCAGAGTTGTACCTTCAGGACCCACATGATGGAAGGAGAGAACTGACTCCTGTACATTGTCCCCTGACCTCCACATGCCCAACATGACTTGACCGAAACTGCCAAAGGCAAATAAGGACATTAGTTTGTGAAAGAGAAAAGATTATAGTACTGAAGTTAAGATCTAGTGGATCCATTTCATGTCGGTTCCCTGAGATTCTAGCCAGGCTTCATCTTCTTCATACTCAGTTCATTAGAAAAACGACTCCTTCTTTCCAGTAGTGTAGGATGGCATTTCACTGGGCTGACCTCCCACGGCTCATTCCTAACAATGAAGGTAGACGACTTAATAAAAACAGGGGGGTGGAGATGAGCTCAAATGACACTGAGAGAGGGCTAGCTTTCCCAATCACGTGCTGTGTGGCTGTCAGAAAAGCACAAATGCCAGCCCCCAACACCCATTCACCACAATCAATGTGACTGCTTCTAGGTTTTCCCTTTTCTTTTTCTCGTTTCCACTTAATACATTCAGAAAGACCAGAAACTAGCTCTGCTTTTTTCTATTTTCTTTTTCTTTTTTTTTTTTTTGACATCTTCTAGGTCAACTTGAAGATACTGATCATAATCCTGTTGAAGTAGAAACAAGGTATAAAGCCTAGCTATGTTTAGGTTTAGTTTCTCTGAAGTCTGTCTTTCGGTGTGGGTTAGAACAGAAGTGCTATACATTCATTCCCTAAATACCCATATACTAGTCCCCAAAATGATATGTGCTGATATCTATACATTCAGTGTGTGTGTGTGTGTGTGTGTGTGTGTGTGTGTGTGTGTGTGTGTGTGTTTTGCAGGGCAAATACTGTACCACTGAGCTACATCTCTTGCCCCTAGATAATCCCGTATTGATTCCAGAGAGAAAATAGTACTTTTGGTAGTATTTTAATTCTTAATTGTACTTTAAAAGGAGTGGACTTCCCCAAATCCTACTGAGTATCCACAAAGCCCTCTGGTGAATTCCCATCCACCACATAAACCAGGTGTGGTGGGGGCATGTCTGTGATTCCAGCATTCAGAAGATGGAGGGGCAGGAAGTTCAGGAGTTCAAGGTCAACTCCAGCTACCTAATGAGCTGAGATGACTGAACAAAGCTATTTGTGGGAAGTGGGATCTTCAGGACTTGGTAGTTGATTAGACATGAGGGGAAAAGAAGCCTTAAGAAGGTTCTATTTTGGGTAGCTCGGGAGATGGCTTATGCTCAACACACAGGCATGGGAACCTGAGTTCGGATCCCAAGTGCCCACGTGAAAGCTGTAAACTCTGGGCCTGGTCTTATGGTCTGGAACCCCAGTGCTGGGAGGGGGACAGAGATAGGAGGACCCTTGGAGCTCAATGGCCACCCAACCTAGCCAATCAGTGAGCTGGAAAATGGAACGTGATAGAAGACCCCTGAGACTAGCCTCTGGCCTGCACTTGAACACACATTTACACACTCATTCTAACATGTGCACATGCCACATGCCTACAAATACAATTAAAAAACAATTCTTGTTTGTTTTTTTGAAAACATGCTAGCATTAGCGCTGTATACCCAGCAAGAAAAGATGAGTTAGGAGGGCAGAAGCAACACTTTTTAAACACCTCTTGTTTTTAAAGAGTTTCTGTTTACTTAACTATTTATTTGTAGACAGGCTCAAGCTCACCTCTAACTCAATATGTAGTTGAGGATGACCTTGAACTACTGATCTTCCTGCCTCTACCCCCACAGTGCTGGGATTACAGGCATGGTTCCCCATGCTACCCAAGCATTCTACCAACCCAGCTCCATCTTCAGCCTGAGAGTTTCTATTCTCACACATACATATTAGTTTGTTTAGTTTAAAATTGGCATATTAGATTTTCTTAATTGCTCTAAAGAATTGAAAAAGATGACAAAGGTTAGAATTGTACATATTGAAATTGGGCACGTTTTAAGTTTTTGTTTAAATTTCATGTGAGCGCACACACACATACACGCTGCAGCACACACGTGGAGGTCATAGAGTGACTTGAGGAAGTAGGCTTTCTCCTTCCACCTTGTGGGCCCTGGGGATTGAACTCATGTTCTCTGTCATGTTTGGCAGCAAGTGTCCTTACCTACTGAGCCATCTTGCTGGTCCTGAATAGCTGTTTTAAAGAAAATCAGAGTCCCTGATTAGTGAGGGACAGTTTTTATCTCAGGAAAGAAAATTAGGCATAGACAGAGACACAAGATTCTAGAATGCCTAATAATTTAAGAGCACCTGCTATCTAGCAGTTAATACTCCAGGTTCTTTTCTTTTTCTCCTCTCTCCCTTCTTTCCTCCAGGCTTACCCCCACTTCCTTTTTTTTGAACACGCTGTGTAGCCAAGGCATCTCCCACGTCCTGGAATGACAGGCCTGTGTCACCACATCCTGCCTTGATTTGTGTTGTTGTTGTTGTTGCTGTCATAGAGTTTTTAAGACAGATCCTCCATCTACAGCAAAGCTGGCCTCAAACTCATGCCAATCCTTGCCTCAGCCTCCTTGGTGCTGGGAGTACAAGTTTATGCCACCACACTTGGCTTAACAATAACCCATTACCTAATTGTTAAACCAATGAACATTCTATGCTGCAATGGGATATAAAGCTTTTTTTTTTTAAACACTATTTGTTTTCAAGAAGTTTCTCCTCTTACATGCACATCTTCGCTTGTTGTTTTTAAGTTTAAATTTGTTAGACTAGAGACTAGGGAGACCTCTCAATCATTTAAGTGCTTTCTGTATAAGTACCAGGACCAGAGTTCAATGCCTAGAACTCATCTACAAAAGCCTGGCAGGACAACATGGGCCTGTAGTCCCGGGGCTGGGGAGGTTGGCTCAGGAGGATCCTGGGGCTTGCTGACCAGCCAGTCTGGCTGAATCAGTGAGCTCCAAGTTAAGTGAAAAACAGTCTCCAAAATAAGGTGCAGGGCCTGGAGAGATGGTTCAGTGATTAAAAGCATGTACTGATCTTGCAGAGGACCTCAGTTCATCCAACACCCATGATTAGTGTTTAGAAACCCCTCTAGCTCCAGCTCCAGAGGATCCAACATCTCTGGCCTTAGAGGGCACTTGCACTCATGTGCACACACCAGTACACAGACACACACACACATGCATATAATTAAAAATAATAACAATACATTTTTTTAAAATAAGGCGAAGGCCAGGTGTAGTGGTGAATGCCTTTTAACCCCAGCAATTGGGAGGCAGAGCAAGGTGGATCTCTGGGAGTTCAAGGCCAGCTAGGGCTACACAATGAGACCCTGCCTCAAAATAAGTAAGAAAGTAAATAAGTAAATGAATAAATGAATGGTGGAGAGTAATTGAGGAAGACACTCAACTGTTGGCCTTCTGTCTCCATAGCATGTGAACACCCACACATGAATACACACAAAAGATGAGTGCACTAGATTTTCTTAATGAAAAAAAAACCTTTTTGTAAAACCAGCATATACTTTTTTGTAGAGAAAATAGAAGCTAAAGAAAATATAAAAAAGAAAATTAAAAATACTTGCTGTTCTACTTGGTAAATCACTACTTGGGAGTATTTTCCACCTTTTTATTTTTATTTCTTTTTTTTTGGTTTTTTGTGACAGGGTTTCTCTTGTGTAGCTTTGTGCCTTTCCTGGAACTCACTCTGTAGCCCAGGATGGCCTTGAACTCACAGAGATCCTCCTGGCTCTGCCTCCCAAGTGCTGGGATTAAAGGTGTGTGCCACGACTGCCTGGCGTATTTTTCACCTTTATGTCTAATTATTTTACAAATAAAATTTCTCTCAAAATTTTATAGTGTACACATTTTCATTTTGCATCCACTTTTTTTGTAATGCTAGGGACTGAACCATGCAGTCATATTTTTTTTCATCTAATATTGCCAAGTATCTTCCATGCCACGAAATGTCTTAGGGGCGAACAAGATGCTCAGAAGGCAAGTCAAGCAGGTGAGTCAAGCCTGATGAACCGCATTTAATCCCTGGAATCCACACGGTGGAAGGAGAGAAGTGACTTCCATGAATTGTGCTCTGACCTCTACACGTGCACCTCCACATCCACACAGAAATAAATGAAAGGCTTGATAGTTGAGTGTGATGCTACATCCCCTTAACTACAGCACTGAGGAGGCTGAGGCGGGGGGGGGGGGGGGGGGGGGGGGGGGGGGGGATATATGATATTTAGAGGCTCTAAATATATAAATATATAATATGCATTTTTATGCATATTATGTATTTCTACATATCACTTCTTGTCTATATAATAAATTATATGCTTATATGTTTATTACATATATAATATGCAATATATACATATATAGTGAGACCTTGCCTCAAAAACAAGACCCCCAAACTAAATAGGCAGTTGCCACCACTGTTGGTTGATCAGCAGAAGTGGACGGTAAGGCCCTGCTGCTGAAGACAGCCAGTGCATTTGATGCAGATATCCAGCTCGAACTGGGCTGGAAGCCACGCCCCCCACCCCGCCCCACCCCGCCCCACCCCGCCCCACCCCGCCGGCTAGCTCTCACAGGGCCGGAAGGTGTGTAAGGCAGGCTTCTCAGGGAGACTTGTCATCAATAGCCTTATTCAGTTTTGGACACTGCAACAAAACTAACTGGACAGACCAGATGAGGCCCCTGATGCAACAGCGGGAAGTCTGTTTGGAGAGCGGCCACTAGCTTTCTTTTTGTATTCGATGTCTTCCCCACAGGAGGAAGTTCCCGACGTAAACCACTCAGACCTGTGGCTGAGGCGGTCATGGCCCTCATGAAGGAAACTACTGTTGTTTTGCTAGATGGGCATGATGTGACCGTCAAATCTACTTCTGAATAGACATGCTGCTGTCAACTTCAGTAGGAGAAACGTCTGTTTCAGTGGCCAGCACGTATTGCAGAGATTCGTAACTTATCAAAGCACTGAGAATAGAAATTGACTGTTGACTGCCCAGCCATTATGGGACCCCCACAGTGCTCCCTAAAGGGAGACAAGGAGCACTGGAGAAGTGCCAAGGTCCAGCTGCAGCCAGGACTAAAAGGTGATTGATCTAGGCACATATTTTCAGGAACAACAATCAGAGGGGAGATTTGTCTCCGATCCTCTCAGCACTGAATCAGAACGGCTCCCAGGGTCTGAAGTGACAGCTGGCATCCCCAGACAAGAAACCTGAGAAGTGTCTGTTCCCAAAGAATTTTAGAGGAAAATATTTGAGAAAAAATGGGGTTTCCAGGAATGATCACATCTGTCCCATGCATGATTGACAAAATGACACTAAAATCACCAAGAGAATCATCAATATTAAAAGAGAGAAGAGAGCATGCGGGCTGAGCGGTCCCAGCAGTGTTCTGCGCCGTCCCGGAGTCCACTGGTCTTTGCTAAGTGAGACTGTCCCTGTGGGCTTTTGCCTCATTTGGAGACCTGTTGGACAAGCACTCATATACTGGTCTGAAACTCGGGCGCGTGGTTCCCAACAGAGAAGGGGTGGGAGGACTCTAAGAGCCTGGCAAGGTGGGAAAGGTTTGGAATGCTGACCAGGATATGACATGCTGTTGTGCTCTGGAACTCACATTAGCCCTGGTTACCTGCTTAAAATTTGCAGAAGATTGGGCCCATCAACACACAGCCACAGTGGAGTTTTGAGGGCCCTGACCCTCCCTGAGAATTTACACGCAGTTAATGGTTGATGAGGGATGGACAGACATTTTCTTCAGTGGTCTAGTCACTAGTAAGGTGCCCGATGCACCTTTCAGCAAACTCTTACTCATACTGTAAATAACCCTAATGCAACGCATTGGATTATGTGAAAGATAAATGATATGGTTCGGTATCAGTAGGAGGTGCCCTTGGAGGTCATCAGAGTCACAAGTACGCAGGAGGTGCTATGTCCCCCTCTCTGTTAGCTGGAGGCTGGCACTTGCTGGCCTTGGAGCTCTAAGACGTGGAAAGTGACAGGCAGTCTTCTGAGCCAATAGGATGGTGAATTTGGGAAGGGTGTTGCACTAGAAGAGCATGAAGATCACATCTTTCTGGAGTGCCAGCCTACAGAAAAAGAGAGCAAGATTCTTGCCATAGAGGATTTAAAAACAAACAAACACTGTTTCATGCCAAATCAGCATGCCAGCCATGTTGCCTTTCTTCTGTGCTGGCATCCTATTCTGTAGAATCATATATTAAAAACTGTTTTGTTAGGACTAGAGAGGTAGTTCCCAGCACCCACGTAGTGGTTCACAATGGCTTATAACTCCAGTTCCAGGGGACCTGACATCCTCTCTGGCCTCTGAGAGCACTGCATGTCAATGGTGTACTTAGATGCATGCTGGAAAAATACTCATGCACATAAAGTAAAAATAAATGAATAAATGAATTATAATAAGCTGTTTTGCTTTTGCTTGTCTTTAGGAATAAAAAGATTTTTTTTCTCATTCCCCCCCCTACAGGGTCTTCTTTCTTACAATCACACACATTAAAAAGACATGAAAGGAAGAGTGGGACTAGCTGGGCAGAGGAACTGGAGGAGTGGGAGGCAAGAAAGGGAAGTGAGAGGCGACTGTGATGGCAATACATTATGCACATGTCTGAAGTGTCATGGTGTGATGCATTATTATATAGAACGAATATATACTAATAAAAACATTCTAGAAAGTGTTCACAGTGATCAATTTTCATAGTTGTATGGCTAGCCTAGTTAGGTTTCTACCATCAACAATGGCCAAAAGCAACTTGTGGAAGAAAAGGTTTCTTTCCGATTATAAGAAGGGAACTCAAGGCAGGAACCTGGAGGCAGGGACTGAAGCAGAGACCAGGAAGGAATGATGCTTTCTGGCTTGTTCCCGATGGTTTGCTCAGCTTGCTTTTTTCATGCAGTTCCAGCTCATGTACCCAGGAGTGGTACCACCCACAGTGAGCTAGGCCCTCTCACATCAATCTCTGCTCTGCTCCTCTCCTGGCAGGCTCAGTCTGCTGGCCATGTTCAGTCTACTGCTTTCTCTCTCTTCTCCGGACTCTTCCAGATGACTCTGGCTGTTCTCTCACATCTATAATAAAAAAGCCTTGCCCTTAACCATACCACGGAGCCATCATGCCATCAGTTCATGCACTTACAAATCATGGTTTAATATTTTACAAAGACTTTTCCCCCTCATTTCTGACATGCTTTTAAAAAAAGAGTTCTAGAAGTGGAACTTTTGAATTAGATTACATACACATTTTTTATGTATCTTGTTACTTTGCAGAAGCCTCCTATTAATTCCTGCCTCTTCCTAAGGGACTCTTGAGAGTTCATGCTGTCTTACTCACGGTTGAATTTCTATTTGAAGACAAATATTACTGATAACACAATGCATTACTGTTAAAAATGTTATGTTGAATGAAGTAAGCTGGATGAAAAAATAGTACTCTGTAGATTTTATGTAAAACTTAAAAAAAAAAGGAGTGCTGGAGAGATGGCTCAGTAGTTAAGGAAGAATATGCTCTTGCAGAGGACCTGAGTTTGATTCCCAGCACCGACACTGGGTGGCTCACAACTGCCTATAAGTACAGCTTCAAGGTCTCTGACACCTCTGGCCTCAAAGGACACCTGCATTCATGTGTGTGTAGGGAGAGAGAGAGAGAGAGAGAGAGAGAGAGAGAGAGAGAGAGAGAGAGGGAGGGAGGGAGGGAGGGAGGGAGGGAGGGAGGGAGGGAGGGAGGGAGGGAGGGAGGGAGAGAGTTTAAAGTGAAAATAAATTGGCTCAGTGGTTAAGAGCACTGGCTGTCCAGAGGACCTGGGTTCAATTCCCAGCACCCAAGTGGCAGCTCACAGCTGTCTGTAACTCCAGTTCCAGGGGATCCAGCACCCTCACACAGATATACAGGCAGGAAAACCACCAAAATAAGTAAGTAAGTAAGTGAGTAAATAAATAAATAAATAAATAAATAAATAAATAAATAAATAAATAAATAAATAGATAAATGTATGTGCTGGACTCTGGTTGTACACACCTTTAATCCCAGTATTCAGGAGGCAGAGGCAATCAGATCACCAAGTTTGAGGCCAGCCTGGTCTACAGAGTGAGTTCCGGGATAGCCAGGGCTACACAGAGAAACTCTTTCTCGAAAACCCAAATAAACAAATAAAAATAAATCTTTAAAAATCTCTTAAAGAGCCGGGCAGTGGTGGTGCACGCCTTTAATACCAGCACTCGGGAGGCAGAGCCAGGAGGATCTCTGTGAGTTCGAGGCCAGCCTGGGCTACCAAGTGAGTTCCAGGACAGGCACAAAGCTACACAGAGAAACCCTGTCTCGAAAAACCAAAAAAAACCAAAAAACAACAAAAATCTCTTAAAGAAAAATACAAACAAAAACCTCTAACAAATATGAATTCAGAGTGACAGAAGGCAGATGAATAAGTGTGTGGGCACTAGAGATGGGCAACCAGAGAGACACTTGTAAGCGGAGTCAGCTCTTTTACTAAACCAATCAGAAGGCGCTTTGGCAAAGACACATCTTCACAGTGTACAAAAAAAATCATTCCATAGTAGACACTGACAAGGAAGCAAGAGTTGTATAATCCTGTGATTATTATTCATATTTTTCATTTCTCTCTATGTCCTGTTTTGTTTTGGAGACATGGTCTAATGTAGCCCAGCCTAGCCTTGAATTATTTCACCTCCCAAATGCTGGGACGACAGGAGAGCACTCACACACAGTTAATTGTTCGACTTGCCATCTACAGAGTTTCCTCTGGATTTATGTGAATACTTCACTGGCTAAGACAGCCTTCCTTTACAATCATCCAGATTTCTCAAGTTTTCTCTCTCATACATGGTGGGACTCGTACAAGATATTTTGTTTATTTATGTCTCTCTTTTTTTGGCACTGGAGATCACCAGCAAGCTGTAGCCCTAGCCATCCATGTGCATGGTAATTTAAAGGAAAAGGATGTACCACACTCCTACGCATCTCTAAGGCACAGTACATTTTTAATCATGATTTTGCAAAAACACGGGGAAAATCCAAATTAGAAAGTGAATAGTTTGCAAAACACAGGAAGAATCCAAATTAGAAAGTGAAATGACGTTACAGCCAAGGCTTCAGAGCTGGTATCAAGCTGGCCTTGCACATCTATCTACTCTTATGTTTATCTTAAGTTACCAGGAGTGATTTAAAGAGTGGAGAGGAAAGATCTTTTTTTAAAAAAAAACAAACCAAACCAAAACAAAAAACCCCAAACCACTAGGAACTGCGGTTTACACCCAGCACGCGGTAAAGAACACCCTCCTTAACTCTCTTGCCCTCCTCCAGTTGTGCTAACACAGGTTCTCTGAGCCAGCAAGAGGTTACAGCGGCCGGCATGAGCTCACGCTGGCGTGACGTCACGAGCCCTTGACGTCAGAAGGCGGTTGCCACGGGGACCGTTCGCCACCGACGGCAGAGTCGTGAAACTCCATCACCCACACGGCTGGGTTTTGGCCTCTTGCGCGGTTGAAGCTGCTGCTTAGAGAAGCTTCAACCTTCAGGGGGCCTCAGGGAGAGAAGAGTGGCGCGGCGGCGGCGGCGGAGCGCTCCATCTCCGCGGCTGTGGGGCCCGGGCCGCGGCCTGGGCGGCCTGGGCGGCGGCGGCGGCGGCGGCAGCGGCAGCGGCAGCGGCGGCCCCCGCTCCGCGTCTCCTCGTCGCTGCAGCGCGCGGGGCCGGTCCGCCATATTGGAGCCGGGGCCGCAGGTTCCGTGCAGCGGCGGCGGCGGCGGCGGCGGCGGCGGGGGCGGCGGCGTGAGGCGGGCCTGGCAGCGGGGCCCGCGCGGCGGGGGAGCGCATGAGCCGCCGCAGCTAGCCTCTTCTTCCCCGCCCACCGCCTGCGCTGGGCCGTCGGGACCCGGCCGGGAGGGGCCGCAGGATGTTCTCTAAGAAGCCGCACGGGGACGTGAAGAAGTCCACCCAGAAGGTGCTGGACACCAAGAAGGACGCGCTGACCCGCCTCAAGCACCTGCGCATCGTCATCGGTGGGTGAGGAGGGGAGCGAGCGGGGGGGGGGGGGGGGTGGGAGGTGGGCGGTGTGCGTGTGTATGTGTGCGCGACGCCTCGGCCTCGCCGGCCCCCCCGCCGGCCCGTCACCCCCCACGCGAGCTCCGGGGTTCGCCCTCGCGACCGAGTGAGGGCCGGCGGCGCCTCTGCCCACGCGCGGGCGGGCGGGCGGGAGGACGGGCGGGCGGCGAGGGAAGAAGGGGCAGCTTGGCAGTTGGCACAGACCCGGTCAGCACCGACCCACAAGAGACCCACGTTGGAGTTCGGGCGGGGGGGGGGGGGGGTCTGAAAAACATCAATACAACAAGCGTCAGGCTAGAAACTTAAGTCCTTGATGAGACTTCAGGGACACTTGGGGGTTGTGGGTAATGGTGTTTAGAGGGCGTGTTGGCCAGATGACTGCTGCCATCCCCACCCAAGGGGAAAGGAAAGCAACGCGCTCGCTCGGGCAGTAGAACCCGTAGTCTTTCAAGTTTTTTTTGGCAGGTGAGGGCCCGGAGGAAGCAGTTACACCTCTTTGGGAAGTGGGTGGTTCCTGAAGCTTGTGGGGAAGGACCCCGCCCTGCTCTTCAACACACTGTTCTTCATTTTGCTGTCCTTTAGAAGGAAAACTAATTATAGAGAACGAGATTCTCGGGAACTGTGCAGAATTCAGTTTTCGTTAAAATTTTCTTAACTGCCGGCCGTCTTCAACTTCAGTGTTTCCAAAGACCAAACCGAGCTGAGTTTGGAATATAAAGTTAAAAGGAGGGTTTTGGATACCTGGTCATAGATAACGTTGATAAGGACAGGACTATGTACTTATGGAACTTTTGGTTCTGTATTTTTCCCCCCAGTGGAGAAATTTGAGATGAAAAGGAAAGTTGACCAGGGCCCATATACAGAATAATGGCATAACTGAGGTTAGAGCCCAGATGCTTGGATTCTCATTCATCTCAAGCTGTCTTCCTAATGACTGCCTGCTTTGGAAAGTGACTTAAACATATAAGTGGTGTGTCTGTTCCAGGGATGTATTTCCTTGGTGTGTTGAGACACCACTACTAACACCCAACATTTGTGTGGTGCTTTACTGTCTACAAAGGGTTTCACATGAATTACTATAATAGATTTTTGTAATCTGTCTAGAAATGAGATCTTACTGCCTTTTTTTTTTTGTGCAAATGAGAAAGTGTAAGTAAGGTAGGCCATGTTTCTACTAAGCTGATGGGAGACTAAATCAAAAATGAAATCCAGATTTTGTGTCTCTTAATTTGTTTTTCATCCTTCCTACATGTATGACAGCTAATCACAAGTACTTACTCCTGTGGTATAATGAGGAAGGAATTTAATCCAGTTATGGAAACCATTTAACTATGGTAGAGGTTTTTAACATTTTATTTTCATCCTGGAGTTGTCATTGAAGCCAGATTTGTCTGAAGAGATACGTCTGAGACATACGAAGTCATCGTGAATGTAGATGGATTACAAAATAATGGCAGTTGGAAACTGGACACTTAGTGCAACTTGACACTCAGTTGAGACAAGCTGTGACTGCATAAATGCAGAAGTAAAAAGCTGAGTTACAACAGGGAGTTGAGAGTTCTTAAACTAACTGCCATGGTTGATTCAGGATTGGTTTCTTTATGTTTCTTTGGCATGTGGTTTTTGTGGTTGTGTGTGTGTGTTCTGTGTGTGTGTGTGTCTCCTAACTTGGGAAACATGAGATATCACACATGTTGGATATTTTGTAGAACTAGCTTCCTCTGTTTGAAAATAGAATACTTAAAAAGAAAAGAAACCTTTTTTTTGCTTTATTAATTTAAGAACTCTTTTTAAAAAATGGAAGTCACTGGAGAGGATATCTTTCAGGACTTTCGGATGTTGAGCATTCTTACAGACACATGCTGGAGGGTAGAAGACCTCACTAAGGTAGTTGTGGAACCATGCTGCCTGACCAGACACACCTTGCCAACAGCAGACAGTGACCATGTCTGGAAACACTTTATTTATTTATTTATTTTCAAGACAGGGTTTCTCTGTGTAGCTTTTGGAGCCTGTCCTGGAACTCACTCTGTAGATCGGGCTGGCCTCGAACTCACAGAGATCCACCTATCTCCCGAGTGCTGCCACCACCACCCGGCTGGAAACACTTCTTCTGTGAGGAGTTGCTACTAGATATAGTATGCTAGATGCTGCTAAATGAACAGAAAAATCTGTCATAGCAATATTCAAGTCCGAAGTGTCAAAATACCAGCTTCTGAGAGCTTGTCATAATGCATACTAAAAGATGGACCCCCAAATGCTAAGCTTGGTTTTAAGTTCTCTCCCTCTGCCTTAGGGCTAGGAATTGAACCTGGGGCTCAAGTGTGCTAGCAGGCACTTTGCTTCTGAGCAACATTTCAGCTTCAATATTTAAATTTCAATAAAAATACTCTGTATTTTTAAACGGTTACAGTTATTTTATTTAAAATGAGATTAATATGATTTCTAAGAAAATGAGTGCGAGAAATGAGTGAACTCTTAGAGGCTTGCCAATTGGTATCCTGATTTGTAGTTGGAAGAGCCATTTTAAATCCTTTTTGGAAATAAGTAGGGATTTAAGTAAATACAATGAGGGAACTGCTTAGTTGGTAATTACACAGAACCATATTGGACCAAACAAAAGTGCTGTTCATTGTGGGTATTTATAGGAGAATTCTGTACATCTAGGTAATAAAGTAGCAACTCCCCTTAGAAAACGTGTTTCCAGACATGACCTGTCTCCTTTTGGCACTACTCTTCTACAAGTACTTTAGTGTGGTCTTCTGTACAGATCCCTACTCACAGGGCAAAGGTCTGGAAGAGTGGTCAACATTTAAAAGCCTTTGAAGATGTCTTCTTCATTGTTTTTCATTAAAAAATAATTATTTTTCGTATGTTCTGCCTTTATGTATGTCTGCACAATATGTGTGTGCTTGGTGCCCAAGGAAGCCAGAAGAGGGTGTTAGATCCTCTGGAAGTGGAGTTACAGATAGTTATGAGCTGCCATGTGAATGCTGGGACTTGAACCTGGGTCCTCTGGAAGAGCAGCCAGTGTTCTTAACCACTGAAACACCTCTTCAGTCCACTTTTTTTTTTTTAAATTCCTTACATTATTAAAAAGCAAAAAGATTCTTTCTCCTTTAAAAATTTATTATATAAAAACATAAAATTTAAATATCCATATCCAGTGTTAACCTTCCACCATAGTGAAAATTCTAGTTAAATGTATAGATTTTAGCCAAGTGTGGTGCTGCACTTTTGATGCTGAGGCTGGAGGATTACACATTAAGAAAGCTATTATAGGGAGTGCCAGAGCAACATAGTGAGATCCTGTTTTAAAGCAAACAAAACAAAACGAAAATTCCTCTGATGGGTTCAGATTTCAAATCTACTGGTTGTTGATATCATATATGATGATATCAAAGATCTGTAGACACTAAAAGGGTTAAGTAGAAAAAGAAGAGGCCGTGTCTGGTTTCTAAAGTTTTGTGGTATCCTTTTTACCTTCCCACTTCTGCTTTACAACTAGTAGCTTTAAGGTAATGGTAGTAAGGTTAGCACATGTAAGGTGACTGACACAGCTCGTGCCAGACTATGCATATTCTGGAAATGTGGGTTTGCTTCTACATAAAGTGGCAAGTTGGAGGTTCGCCATCGGGATTTAAAAATGTAAGTGCTTATTTAGCTAAGAATGGATTATTGCAGTGGTTCTCAACCTGTGGGTTACAACCCCTTACAGGAATCACATATCAGATATCCTGCATATCAGTTATTTACACTACATTTCCTAACAGTAGCAAAAATTACAGTTATGAAGTAGCAATGAAAATAATTTTATGGTTGGGGGTCACCACAACATGAGGAACTGTATTAAAGGTCTCAGCATTAGGAAGGTTGAGAACCACTGGATTACTGCTAGGTCATTTTAACAGCCTTATTAATGTACAGTTGTCATCCAATAAATTGCACATATTTGAAGTTTGTACAGTAATTTTGACATGGGGTACCTCATGAAATCAACATTAGACTTACCCAAATAAGGTAAATATAACTAGGGGCTGGGCATTTAGCTCAATAATAAAGCATGCACTGTACAAGGCCCTGGAGTTACCTTCTCCACAACACAAGAAACAGAAAAAGAGGGCTGAGGCTGTAGCTCGGTGGTAGAGTGCTTGCCTAGCATGCTTGAGGTCCTAGGTTCAACCTCTACTACTGCCAGCAAAACCAAGCAACAAAAGCTTATAGCCAGATACATAAGATAATGAGTATGTCCTTAACCTCCCAAAGTTTCTCCGTGCTTCCCTTCCTCCTCCTCTTCCTCCTCATCCCTGAGCAAGTCTCAGTGTACTCTCTACATTTGCAGTTTGTACAGTTTTAGAGACATGGGATTACATAGCAGATAACTGAAACTTCACTATAGTGTTTTTACTTTTTTTTCTTTTACTCAGCCTCATTATTTTGAACTCCACCTGTGTTGTCCTCTGGGGTGTCAGTGGTTTGTGTTTTTACTCTTGAGTTGTAGTCTGCCAGACCACAGTTTTTCCACTTACCTGTCGATTAACATGTGGGTAGTTTGGGGCTGCTACAAGTGAAGCTGCTGCAAAGTGCACCTGATAGGCATACTTTCCATTTCGAATGGATCGGTACCTCGGAATGGGATGGCTGGATCACGTGGTAGTGGTGTATTTAACATTTAAGAAACATGCCAGCCGAGCAGTGGTGGCATACAACTTTAAACCCAGCACTCAGGAGGCAGAAGCAGGCAGATCTCAGAGTTTGAGGATAGTCAGGGCTACACAGAGAAACCCTGTCTTGAAAAACCAAAAACCAAACCAAAACAACAACAACAACAACAACAAAAAACTTGCCAAGCCAGGTTGCAGTAGCTGATGCCTATAATCTCAGCACGTGGGAGGCTGATCGAGAAGGATTGCCTTAAGTTTGAAGCTAGTAGAAGCTACATAATGAGTTATAGTCTAGCGTGGGCTGCAGAATGATCGAGACCTTGTTGCAGCAAAACAACAACAAAAGAAACTGCCCTAACATTTCAATAGTAGTTTGAGAGTACCAGTTCCTCCATATATATATACATTAGCATAGCTCTGTGTGGGCAGTCCTCTTCAATTCAACCTCTGTAGTTTGTGTGCTGGTCATGTCTGATTGTGTGTGCTTACTTCCATTGTGTAACTTTTTTGGTGAAGTTTCCTCTTAAAATCTCGTAATTTGTGTGTGTGTGTGTGTGTGTGTGCGTGTGTGCGCGTGCGCTCGCACGAATATGTGCAGGATGGGAGACTGAGGTTATGAATATTTCTGGATCATTCTCATCTTATTTAAGATAGGGTCTCTAAATTGAATCTAGAGCTTGTTGATACCAGCTAGTCTAGCAAGCCAGTTTGCTCCAGAAATCGAGTGCCCCTGCCTTCCAAGCTCCAGGTTGGGATCTGAATGTGGGTCTTCATGTTTGTATGGCAAGTGCTTTATCTGCTGGCCCATCTCCTCAGCCCTTGTCAGAATTTGAAATTGTTTTGTTTTTCAGCTCAGTTTTTAAAGTTCTTTATAAATTCAGGATACAAGTTTTTTTTGTGGGCTTGCTTTGTTGTTTTTATTGTTTTGTTTTCTCAGTGCTCAGGATCAAAACCAGGACCTTAAGCTTAGGCAGGTGCTCTCCTTACAGCAGCATCCCAGCCACTGAATACAAGTATTTTTGCCAAATAAATGATTTGCCAAGAACCCCCCCCCTCACCCGGTAGATTGTGGTTTATCTTTTCATTCTCTTACATTTTATCTTCTAAAGAGGAAAGCTTTATTTTGATTTATATGATTCTTAATATGTTCATTGAAGGGGTAGGCATTTTAAATTTTGTTTTTTAATTTTTTTAAACTGTTATTTTTATTTCATGTTTATGGGTGTTTTGTCTGCATGTATGATTCTGTACTGTGTGCATGCAGTGCCCACACAGGCCAGAAGAGGGTGTCAGGTCCCCTGGAACTGGGGTTGCCGATGTGTGTGAACTGCCATGTTGGTGCTGGGCATTGAACTCTGGTTCTCTAAAGAGCAGCCAGTGCTCTTAACTACAGACCCAACTTTCCAGTCCCTAGCATTCTTAATTTTGATTAAATTTTTATGAGTTGGGGATGTAGCACAGACAAGAATGTTTGCCTACCTTGCACAAATTCTTGGGTTTGATCGCCAGCAGGACCATCAAAACCAAAATTTCAGCTTAATTAAAAATTTATATCAACTTTTTCTTTTATGCTAAGTTTTGGACAGTGTCATCTAAAACCTGCCTAACTCATGATTAGGAATTTTCTTACATGCTTCTAAAAGTGATACTGTTGTAGGTTTGTTTGGGTCCGAGATTCATCTTAAATTTACCTGCTTTGTAGATGTGCTGTAAAGTGTGTTGTAGGGTGGTTCCCCACCCCAGTCATTCTATGTAGTTGTTCTAGTTGTTCTCAGACTTGTAAGTCCTGCAGTACTGAATGCCCTGTGCTTTGGTGAAACTTGTTTGTCTAAATATGTGTGGGTCTATTTCTAGACTCTGTTTTGTTTCAGTGATCTGTTTTATTTGTGCTGCTGCCAATACCACAATATTTTGATTGTTGTAACTAAAATAAATCCTGAAACCTAGTTAGTGTTCTCCGACTTTTCTCTTCCTTTTCAGAGTTCTGTTGTTGCTTGTGCTTGAAGTGCCAGGCTTTGTATCTCCATGGGGGTTTAAGAGGAACTTGTGAAGCCCAGTCATCATGGTGGCACATGCCTGTCATCTCATCTAGTTTGTGGTCCAGCAACTCAGGAGGCTGACGCCAGAGGATCACATGAGGCAACTTCTTCAAGCCTAGCCTGGGCAACATAGTGTGAGACCCTCCAAAAAACAAAGGTGCTCAAGAGATGACTCGGTGGTTAAGAGCTGGCTGCTCTTCAGAGGACCTGGGTTCAGCTGCCAGCACCCACATGGCGGCTGACAGGCATCTGTAACTCTACTTCCAGGGAGTCTAACTCCCTCTTAGGGTCTCTGGAGGTCCCAGGTATGCACATAGTACACAGACATATGCAGGCAAAATACCCATACACATAAAGTAACAGGAAAAAATGAAAGATTAGTTTTTCAATTTCTGAACAAAACAGAAACCCGTTGGGATTTTGACTGGGACTGTTTGAGTCTGGACATCAGTCTGGGAAAACACTGTAAATACTTACGAGTCGTGACCCAGTCTGTTTCTCTTAGGAGTTCTTTAATTTTCGCAGCAATGTTGCACTGTTTCCAGCACCCTGTGGATCTTCGGTCGGTCGGACATAGCCCTATGTAGTTTTGAAGCTCTTCTAAAAGGTTGTCTTAGGCAGGTGTGCTAGCATAGCTCTTAGACCCCAGCACTCAGGAGGCAGAGGCAGGCGGATTTCTGAGTTCCAGTCCAGCCAGGGCTAGGTGTAAGACCCCATCTCAAAACAACAACAACAAAACTAGTGAAAAACACCCCCCCCCCAATGTTATCTTGGTATTTATTTCTGATTGTAGTTAGTATGGGGAAATACAGACTTTAAAAATGTTTGCGTGTGTATGTGTGTGTGTGTTTTGCCTGCGTGTGTGTTAATGTACTACTGTGTGCCTGGTGTCTGAGGAGGCCAGAACAGGACGTTGGATCCCCTAGAACTGGAGCAACTCAGGTCCTCTGGGAAAAACAAGCAGTATTCTTATTCACTGAGCCAACTCTCCACCTCGAGATCTGCCCCCTCATCCCTCACTAGATTCCATTGGTTTTCTTGTGTTTCCCTTTATAATGTGGGTGCTTTATTCCTTTTTTTTTTTGTCCTCTTGCTTTGAACTGGCTAGGAACTCTGATGCTATGTGGAAGTTTTTGACAGACTTTTTCTTACAAGAAAGAAGAAAGAAAAATGGTGGGGGTGTTTTTGTGTGTAGGGGGGGGGGATGGTGACTAGAGGTCACCATTAGATGTCTCTTTATCTAAGTTTTTGAGACAGGGTCTCTCACTAGCCCAGCCCTGACTGACGGCTTAGACTAGCTGGCCAGCAAGCTCTTGGACTCTACCTGTCCTTTCTTCACCCACCTGTGCCAGGGATCGGACGCCAGCCACCACGGCCAGCTTTATGTTCGTGGGTGCTAAGAGTCCAAACTCAAGTCCGTGTGCTTGTGCCACCGCCGCCGCCACTGCCGCCACTTGACCAATGGCGCTCTCTCCCCAGCCTTGGTTTTTGTCTTTTTAAAACAATAGATTTTATATCAAATGTAGAGAATGTCTTCTCAAGCCTACTTTACTGGGAATCTTTTCTAGGAATCAACATTGGAGTTTTCTGCTTACTACAGCTATAAACTTTTTTTTTTCATTTAGTCATGTTATGAATCACATTCATTGTGGGGTAGGTTTTTTTGTTTTTTCCCTTTTCAGTTTTTTCTTTGTGATGCTGGAGATAAGAGACCAGGGTCTTTTTTTTTTTTTGAGTTTTTTTCACTTTCTTTTTTTCTTAAGAAAATGTTTTTATTCATTTTACATACCAATCACAGATCCCTCTCTTCCCTCCTGCACCTTCAGCCTCCCCTCCCCCAACCCACCTCCCATTCCCTCCTACAAGAAGGTAAGGCCTTCATAAGGAGTCAACAGACACTGGTACATTCAGTAGAGACAGGTCCAAGCGCTTCCCCCTGCCTCAAGGCTGTGCGAGGTGTCTCACCATAGGTAATGGGCTCCAAAAAGCCTGATCATGCACCAGGGATAGATCCAGGGGCTCCCTTAAGCAGATCAAGCTACACAACTGTCTCACTGATGCAGAGGGCCTAGTTCAGTCCCGGGGAGGCTCCACAGCTGTTGGTCTAAAGTTCATGAGTTCCCACTCGTTTGGTTTGGTTGTCTCTGTATGTTTCCCCATCATGATCTTGATGCCCCTTGCTCATAGACTCCCTCTTCTCTCTCTTCGACTGGAAATTGAGATTCAGCTGATAATGTAAATGAAAACAAAAATGGAAATAAGAGCAAAGCATAACAGTTTCCTGTAGAAAGGATTTGTTAAAGGATTTAGTTTTGTGGGAAGTGTGATGTAAAAAAAATTTAAAATTGAAATTTTAGTAATAAAAGACAAGATAAAATTTCTTATTTTATTAATGTTGCTACTGTGTTAGTGAATGAATGTATAATTTAACCATGTAATCATTTATTAAATATTCTTTATGTTAGACAAACTTTGTTTTTACTTATTTGCTCTAGGTTTATCCATGAAAACATATAGAGAAGAGACCAGGGTCTTAAATATATTAGTACTCTACCACTGAGCTGCATCCCAGTCCACGATTTATTATTATTATTTTGTTTTGTTTTTGTAGAGTTAAAAAGAAACACACTTTTATCTGCTTACTTTGTGCATATGCACTATTACCACCATATGGGTCCCAGGGATCAAATCAGGCTTGGTGGCAGGTGCCTTTACCACTGAGCCACAGTCTTTTGTTTTGAGACTGGCTCATTGCTAGCCTGGAGTTTACTCTGTAACTCAGGCTGCCCTGGAATTCTTGGCAATCATTCTCCCTTGCCCAAATGCTGGTATTACAGGTGTGAGCTCCAATGCCCGCCCAGCTAGCTAGCTTTTCCCCACCTCCTTTTCTGAAATAGTCTTCTTGTATAGCCTAGTTCCTAGTGGCCTGGAACTTGCTTTTAATCTAGAATGGCCCCCAACTTCAGCTTCCTGTTCATGCCTGGTGCCCGTGGAGGCCAGAAGAGTGTTGGATCCACAGGAACTGGAGTTACAGGTATTTGTGGGATCCAGGAAGTGAACCAGTGTCCTCTTGAAGAGCAGCCAGTGCTCTGAAATGCTGAACCTTTTCTCCAGTTCCTGTCTTTAGGTATCTTGAAGGTTTAGGTTGTGAGTTGTATTGTGGCCTTTTGGTTAAGATCCAGTATGACATTTAAGTTTGTGAATTATTTTGTCTTGTTTCCTTTCTCTTGAGAGAATGTTGCCCAGACTGTACTTGAACTTCTGGTCATAAACAGTTCTGCCTCAACCTTAGAAGGAGGTGATATTACAGGTATGTGCCACCATACCTGACTTATTTCTTTTTTAAATAAGTTAGCCCTTTATCATTATGGAGTGGCCTCTTTATTACTAGTGTTGTGGGGTACCCACCTGAGAAGACTGCTTGGATACAGGTTTAAGCCAACAGAAAATTTGTTATTAGTCAGCTGGCGACTGCACTGGGCTCACGATCCTAGTGTAGCACTGAGCCTTTCTCAGGGAGAGCTTTTAAGCACAAAAACCATGTTTTGGGTTGACATACTTCAGTTAATGAGAGCAGTTAGCTAGAAGTAAACTTTAGAAGTCAAAAGCAAGATTTGTAGCAGGCTTCCGTTTAGGCCACCAACCACCTCCCGAATCATGACACTGAGACTTGCTATTAGTTTTGAATGCTTGGCCTTAGCTTATGCTTGTTTCTGTCTACCTTTTTTTTTTTAACTTAAATTAACTTGTTTCTTTTCATCTATGTTTTGCCTCGGAGCTTTTTACCTCTTTTTCCCTTCTGTATATCTGACTTTGACTGCTTCTGGTATCTGTCTGGTGGCTGCCTGGCTGGCCCCCAACAACTCCCTTTCTTTCCCCTCATTCTCTCCTCCTCTTCTCTTTTCCTAAGCCTAGATTCCTCCTCTTATTTATTCCTCTCTGCCTGCCAGCCCCGCCTACCTCTCTCCTGCCTAGCTATTGGCCAGTCAGCTGGTTATTAGACCAATCAGGTGCTTTAGGCAAGTAAGGTGAAACAAGTGCAGCACATCTTTACATAATTAGACACACATCCTTACATTGTTAAACAAATGTAACACACCTTTACACAGTTAAAGCAATATTCCTCAGCATAAACAAATTTAACACATTTTTGCCTAGTTAAAGTAATATTCCACAACAAAGATTAGTACGTTTAGAGACTTTCTCAGAACTATGGACTTTGATGGATTAGGTCTTTGTTTTCATTTTGGCAGGTGGTACTGGCTATGTGCTGAGTTTTACAGTCTGAATAGTACTTCTGTCATGGAGTTAGTTGTGCTAAGGTCTGGGGCCTACTAAACTTTGGGGCCCTGTTATACTCCTATAATCTATAATACTTGTGTGTGTGTGTGTGTGTGTGTGTGTGTGTGTGTGTGTGTGTGTGTGTGTGAGGGGGGGGGGGAGGGAGGGATACAATGCTCACGTAGAGGTTGGTTTGTGGCGTTGACTCTCCTTCCACCTTTACATGGGTTCTGGAGATGGAACTCTGGTTATCAGGTGTGGGTGGCCAGCACTTTTACATTGTTATCTGTATAGCCCCATTTGCTTTTATCTGATTAGTGTTGCATGGTAGGACTTTTCCCATCTTTTTAATATTTAAAGTGGGTTTCCTATTACTTGATTGCCCCCCCTTAATTTATTCATTTTGAGCCAGTATAGGGAATAAGTGAAGTCCTGTGTGACTGTGTGTTGCTGACCTTAATGTCTTAGACCTGTGGGAGTTGCAGAGCCTTTCCTGGGTGACACTTAGAGGGATGGTAAAGCCTTTTCCTGGTCCGTGTGTGGATATTGATAGTATGTGCAAAAAAACTCCACCACAGCCTTCTCCCCCTGGATGTTTATAGCCTGAAGACGTCTCCCTTAGGAAGACTGCTCCTAGTGAGATTAGCTAAGCCTGTCTCCTTGTTCAGCTGTATGCAATAACTAGCGCCCCTGTTCCACCGTATATACTAACACACTGAGCTTCTGGGGTGCTGTGGCTTCTCCATCAGGGAGCCCAGACCACCAGTTTCCCAGTTTCTCTGTGTCTGTGTCATTCACTAGTCACCCTTAGTTGGAGTTCTAGGACCCATGCTGTGCATAGATGGGACAAGATGTATCTCGTGTATCCCCGGCTGGCCTTAAACTCACTATGTAGTTGAGAATGATCTTGAGTTCTGATCTTCCTGCTTCCACCTCCTGGCTGCTGGGATTATAGGCATGTGATTCCATGCCTGACTCATGTGGTGTTGAGGATCATACCCAAAGCTTTATGCATTCGAGATAGGCAAGCACTCTACCGACTGAGCTACATGCCCCAGCCCCAATTGCTTAGCTGATTGCTTGCTTTAGAGACAGGGTATTGTTATGTAACCCAGACTGACCTGGCATTCACTGTGTAGCCCAGGCTAGCCTTAAACTTGAAGTAATCTTCCTACCTCAGCTTCCGGGATGCTGAGATGACAGGAGTACATCATCATGCCTAGTGAGAATTTATATATATATATACATATATATACATATACATGCATATATACATATATATGCATGTATATGTATATCATGTATATATATTATATCTGCCTTTTAATGGAGAGTTTGGAATTATTGCATGTAATGTGATTATTGATATGATTAAGTTTGAGTCTGTCGTCTTGCTTTTCGTTTTCTGTTTGGCCTGTTTAGTTCCCATCTTTCCCCTTTCCTTCCTCTCCCTTTTTTTAGTTCATAACATGTATCTGTAAACTGGTCAGGGTCTCCACCTCTAAGTGGTATTATAGCAGTTTGCACTTAAGACCCTTACAAGAGTATACTTCCATTTTCCCAGCACTTATGCTTTTGTTATCATGTTTTACCTATGTAAATCCAACACTGTATTATTTATGTAAATTGTTATCTTTGTAGGATTTTTAAGTTTTTCAGGGCTGAGGATAGAACCCAGGGCTTCACAAATACTTAGTATGTGTACTACCAGCGAGATAGACCTTTGTAAGATTTGTAAGTGACAAAAAAGTCTTATACATTTCTCCATCTAGTATCATTTTAGTACTATCATCCCCTTACATAGAAATTATGTCTATTCTGTATAATCTTATTTGTGCTTGAAAAACTAACACTTCCTCTATGGTGATTGTCTGCTAATGAAAGCCTATTTTAAAGACTGCCTTTAATACTTTTTGGAAGACACTTTTGCTCTGTTTAGAATCCTAGATTTATGGGTTTGTTTTCCCCCTTTGTCTTTAAATATTTTACTTCACTGTCTTCTTTCTTGCAATGTTTTTGACAAGTCTCTTTTCATCTGGATCCAATTCTGTATACAACTTATCATTTCTTTCCCTATGGCTGCTTTCAAGATATTTTTCTTCATCATTGGTTGTGAGCCATTAGGCTATCTTCATATTTCTTGATGTGTAGGTCATTGAGCTTCTTAGATACAGATGGTAGTCTGTGGCAGAGGGCAACTGTTTCCAGCACCACAGACAGGAAGCAGCCTGGGGATCATGTACTTGTCGGAATTTGTCTGCAGTGACTTACTTTCTTCAGCTCTGCCCCACCTCTTCAGTTTCTAGAACTTCCAAAAATAACACCATTAGCTGGATAGCAAGCCTTTGAAAAATGAAAGATTCAAACCATGACTCCAGTTAATATTCTTAATAGAACAAGCTGTTTTAAATATAGTAAGCCATTTTTGCACTAGTATTTCATTTATTAAGGATTGTATTGTATCCAGGTAAGCAATGAATAAAGAGCAGAAAGAGAAAGAACAACTAAATAGTCACTGTGTGAAGAAAAGAAACATTATCAGGTTAGAGATGAGCCGATTACAGCTATAAGTCATTGAATTTGGTTCTTAAATTTCCTGGTGGCTCAGGTGAAAAGAGAAAGGTCATGTTACAAGTCTTTGATGCCTTAGAACAGAAAGAGTTCTTTGTTTTTGGCTAGAACCTTCCTTTTCTTCATTTCTCTGTTTCACTCACTTGAGTTTAAGATGTCCCTGCCTTGTCCTCTCAGGTGCTAGCATTGCACCATGACTGGCTTTGAAGCTTGTTAAATTTAATTTGAAATCTATGTACGTCATGTATATGCACTCATATATTTAATATATAGTACCTTTGTTGAAGTATTCATACTATAGAAATAGATCTTGGGGAAAATAGTTGAATAGATGACTAGTATTTATACTTTTGTAAGTGATATCACCTTCCTCCAATTGGCATGAATGTTTAATGATAGGTAGAAAAGGGTAAATTTATATTGAGACCTCAGAATTTGAAATGTATGGGACTCCCCCCCACCCCTTTGAGACAAGGTCTCTCTATGTAGTCCTGGCTGTCTTGGAGCTCTCTATGTAGACCATGGTGGTCTTAAATTCACAGAGAACTTTTGCCTCTGCTTCTAGGATTAAAGGAATGTGCCACCATGCCTGGTCTGTGTGGGACATCTTTACATTGCCTCTTGAGCTAAATATTGCTCTTTCGTTTGTGTTTGTGAGGATCGGGGTGCGTATGTGTGGGTGTGTGTGCACATGTGTGCATATGGAGGTCAGAGGTCAATGAGAGATATCTCAAGTGTTTCTCCATATTTAGTCATTGATTGATTGATTGATTGATTCATTCATTCATTTATTTTTGAGTCAAGGTCTCCCATTTGGCTTGGAGCTCACTGATTGGCGGGACTGCTTGACTAAAAAGCCTAGGGACCCTTCTGTCTCTGACTTTTAGCTTTGGAATTATAAGTGAATAGTCCCTGGCTTTTTACATGGGTTTTGGGGATCCAAACTATGATCCTCATACTTGTGTGGCAACACTTAACAACCTAAGCTCTCACCCCAGCCCCATCCTGCTCATTTTTGTCTGTTCTTACTATTATTTTTTTATTAAAATGTTAATTAATTTATTTATTTTGCTTAATAATTTGTAGTGGTTTACTAGTTGGTTTCCCTATGAGGATCTTTCTCCCTTTCTGAACTTTCACATGATGCTGTCACAGTCTTTCTATAGCACATTACTGAGCATGTCACACCAACTGTTCTCAAATCTTTCATGGATCCTCATTGTCAGGAAGATGAAGTTCAAAATGTTTAGCTTGTGTTTAAGCACTCAGATTATCTGATCTTACCATTCCAGCTGAGTGATGTAGTTGAATCATAAAAAGCAAAGAAATGTAATGGTATTTCATTGTTAAAACTCATTTAACTAATCTGAATGCCAGTTCTCTTCTTGATATCAGATTTCTTTGTATCCCATTTCAATGAGTGGCACTCTCCCATGCATGGGGAAGCCAGCATCCCTGTATTTGTCTTATTACTCCTTTGCTTCTGTTACACCTATGCATTCATCTGAAGACACCCCATGATTTGGGATACATGTTGCTTTCTCAGTGCTCTGAGTTCTCTACCTCTGGGGTTTCGGTCTCTCTCTCTCTCTCTCTCTCTCTCTCTCTCTCTCTCTCTCTCTCTCTCTCTCTCTCTCTCTGGTGTTTTTGAGACAGGGTTTCTCTATGTGGCCCTAGCTATCTTGAAACTCACTATGTAAGAGCAGGCTGGCCTCAGACTCACAGGACCCCCTTGCCTCTGCCCTCCCCCCCCTCCAGTGCTGGGGAGGCACCATCACGACCAGTCCATTCCATTTCATTGATTACACTTTTGCAGACTTGTCTTCTGTAGCCAAATCCTCCCTTCATTGTCAGTGCTTTCAGTGTTCTGTTTACAAGTCTCTTTTCTTCTATCTATGTATTAATTGATTAAGTTGCCCCTGTTCTCAGATGCCCATATCTTTACTGTTAATGGCCCCCATCTACACTCCAGGTTTTAGCTCTGACCTGCTTTCTAATCTCAAAAGCAGATTCTACACTTAAAGGCTCATCATACCTCAAACACCTTCAAGTGTCCTAACATCTTTTCTACCACATTGTCTTCCTGTTTTACCCCTAGTTACAACTCTCTGGCATGTTTCACTGTAGTATCAAACCAGAAGTCATTGCACTTGCTAATAATACTTGCTGTACCAGTCTGTGTTCCTATCACTTTTACCACTTGAAAGCTTCAACATTTGCAGATTTCAGGGAGAAATGTTACACACAACTTCTACCAAGCTTTTCTGATTAGGTCAGCATAGGAGCTGACATGAGACTTTCATACACTTATTTATCTCCAGTAATTTGATTGTTTTGGTGACAATATTATTTGCATACCTAAGGAATGTCTCAAGTCTTTCCTGAGCACAGAAATATCTTTTTATATCCCTAAATTAAGTGTGGTGGCTTGCTCCATAATAGGGTGCTCAGTAAATACTGTTCAGTTCTTGAGTGGATACATTAAGTATGAGAAGAGCAAAACTGTTTTGTGAATGTTCAATTGTCAGTGGAAGAAAAAAATCAAGGAAGTCAGTATTCTAATCAGAAAGAAAGTTGGGGTTGTTTTCAATACCCATGTAAAAGATTTTGATTCAGAATCTAAAGTCTGTGTTGTATAACATAGAAGAACAGGCAAATATGTACATGAACACATGCATACACCCAGAGCACCAACTGAAAAATGTACAGGCAAACACACACATATAACTAGGACATTAACTGGAAAATGTTTATATCATTATGGCAGGGATTAACAGATAATTTCTCCCATTGAAAGATATTTTTATTATCTTTTTTTTTTTTTTTTTTTTTTTTTTTTTTTTTTTTTTTTTTTTGGTTTTTCGAGACAGGGTTTCTTTGTGTAGCTTTGCGCCTTTCCTGGAACTCACTTGGTAGTCCAGGCTGGCCTCGAACTCACAGAGATCCGCCTGGCTCTGCCTCCCGAGTGCTGGGATTAAAGGCGTGCGCCACCACCGCCCGGCTCTATCTTGTTAATAGCATTCAGCTTATGTAAAACTCATCCTTAGGAGCCAAATGAAATGTAGCCTTAAAGTACACCAGTCCCTTAGTTTTATCCTCATCGTGTAATAAAGTTAACTATGTGAGTGTTAAAGCTCTGGAGGGAAAGGTATCCTGACTTGTTGGGAAGCCAGGTTATACCTAGAGCTGCAATAGGAAAGTTCTGGAGGGAGAGGTATCCTGACTTGTAAGGAAGTCAGGTGATATCTGAAGCTGGGGTACAGTGGGGATGGTCTCCCGCAGGATATGGCGATCTTGCTCCTCCGAGAGAGACCCATTACAGATGAACTTTGCTTCTCTCCCCCATCTCATCCTTCTTAAGGGTGCTTCCCAGCAGAGCTCTGTTTCTTATCTCTGGCCCAAGATAAGATGTTGCTTCTTTTGCTTCACTCTGCTAACGGGGAAGCCCCTGCAGAAATGTAGTAATCTCATCCAGCTCAGTGAAAAGTTGTTACTTTTTCTGCTCGCCTTGCTCAGCCCCTTAGAGGGAATATTTCAGCAAGGTTTTTTTCAGCTCAGTCCTGCTAAGGGATGTGCCCTGCAAATTAAGGTTTTCACCCAAGACTCTTTTAAGAAAGAGATTTATTTGGGAAGGAGGAGTCCAGGAGAGTGGCTGCCTCTGCCCGAGTGGGAAAGAACAGCCAACAGCTGAACAGGCAGGGTGGTTTATATAGGGCTTCTAAGGGGTGGAGTTTCTCCAGGGAGAAGATTTTCTGCTCAGGGACTGGTTAGTTTTCCTGCTCAGGAATTGGTTAGTTTCATTGGCCAGGGGCAGAGATGGCTGATTTCAGGGCCAACCTCTGTTTCTTTCACTGGTTTTATTTAGCCTTTTGGCTCTAATTTTAGGGCCAGGGTGTATTTCTTTCACTGGCTCTGATTTTAGAGCCAAAATGTGTTTCTTTGACACTGACTTCAGGGTCGGGGCATGTTTCTTAGGTTCTGGGTTCAGGGCTAAAGTGTTTTTTTCACTGGCTTGGGTCTCATGGCCAAGGTGTGTTTCTTTCACTAGCCCTGGTTTCGGGGCCAGAGTGGATTTCTTTGCCTGGCCCCTTTTCCTTACAGTTGGTTAAGCGGCAGCGCTTGTGGCTGGCCATGCTGACAGAGGAGAGTGCTGGAGGAGAGTCAAGAGCCATGGTTACCTTTCTAGAGCTTTATTGGGAAAGAGAGGAAGAGAGGGAGGGTGGAGAGAGAGAGAGAGAGAGAGAGAGAGAGAGAGAGAGAGAGAGAAGAGAGGAAGAGAGACCGGGAGGAGGGGGAATACGGAAGGAGAGAGTGCAGAAAGAAAGAGGGCACAGAGGGTCCCCCCACATTTTAGGCTGGGACGCTGTCGCAGGCTGGTGACGTAATTAAGGACATAATCCTTACACCTACAACCTACGGGTAAACCCAGAGAGAAGGCTTGATACAAAGACAGAGCAAATGGAAAGTTCAAGTTATGGCAGCTAGATAGATGGGAAATGGTTCTAGAAGATGGAACAGACAGGATGGACTGATTCTTCTCCACAGCTTCTGCAGGAGGACAGTGGTACTGCTAGTGCCTTGATTTTTGCTCATTGATTTCACCCTGGGCATCAGGTGTGTTTGAGAGAATAACCTTTGATGTTTGGGGCTGTAATTTCTTAAAGACAGCCACAGAAAGCTAAGAGCTTTCTTGGCTGTTTTGGCTTTTTCCTCTACCATATGTATTTGAGAATCAGCTGGCTAACTTTCATGAAAAGCTTTGATTGGATGTTTTGTTTTTTGAAACAGGGTATCTTACTATATTATTGCTCAGGCTGGTCTTGAACTAGAAATCCTCTTGTCTCACCTCCTGCTAGCCTTATAAGTTTGTGACACTATGCTTGATGTGACTCAGTTTTTTTTTTTTATTACATTGAATCTACAGATTTAATTTAGGGAAGATACAGACATTAGTAGTGCATGCTCTCTTTCTGTACTAAGGAACTTTCCATTTACTTATTTACATTTCCTTAAGGTTTGAGAATTAAAAGTTTTCTATTTTTTTCACCAAAGATTTTTGCACACCTTTAACAAAGCTGAAAACAGTTACATTTAAAAAGAACATTAAAGGCCGGGCGGTGGTGGCGCACGCCTTTAATCCCAGCACTTGGGAGGCAGAGCCAGGCGGATCTCTGTGAGTTCGAGGCCAGCCTGGTCTCCAAAGCGAGTTCCAGGAAAGGCGCAAAGCTACACAGAGAAACCCTGTCTCGAAAAACCAAAAAAAAAAAAGAACATTAAAACTTAAAAGGATACTTGGGAGGTACAGATAGGACTACTGCTACAGTGGAAGGCCACATTGTCAGATCCTGTCTCCAAAGGATGACTGTTGCATTCCTACAGAAGGCACTTGTAGGTGAATGAATGTTTACATGAAGTTGAAGAAGAAAGTACTTTTAAAAACTTGGGCTTGGGATATAGAGTGCCAGTATATCATGAGGCCTGAACCAGTATACCAAGCCCTAGGTTCAGGCCTCAGTGCCACACAAGCAAACAAAACACCCTGAAATTTTTGAACAAGTCTAGATAGTAATAATTTGCAGATTGATTTCAGAATTTAGCTCTGCTCCTACATATGAATATTATGATTCTAAAGATTTGTTAGAGTTTTTGGTGGGAAGCATACTAAGACTTCACACATGTTAACACATGCTATACCCCTGAATTACATGTCCAGTCATTATTAATTACTAAATAAGTAAGCTTTTCATGTGATTGTAAAGAATTTATCTGGTAGTTCCATCTATCTATGTTCTTGGTAAGTTTTTAGAGTGAATATTTTTTAAAAAAGCAGCTGTCCATGTATTGATAATAATGGTATTTTTGATTACTCAGTATCTAACAGGTTCTAGACTAGATATTTTACGTGTATTACTTAATCCCCACAATAGCTTCATATGGTAAATAGTAATTAACTGCTGAGCAGACTTGAAGACTAGATAGGAAGAGAAAGCAGAAGATTGGAGTCTGATTTCAGTTGTTTATTACTTAATACTTCCAATCTTTAGTTTATCTGTCCATGAAACTATTATAACAGCACCTCCAACATAGTTAGAAACTGCACAAAAAAACATTTGAACTGCAAAGTTTATAGGGAAGTTTGAGGAACTTGTCAAAGTGTAATTGGACTCTTAAAAATGATAAAATTAAATCAGAGGTAAAATTAAAATTAAATGTCAAGGTAGAGCACTTACCTAGCACTTTCAAGACCTGGGTTCTGGCCAGGCAAACACAAGAATAGATGTTATATGCTACTCAGTCAAGTAATAGAATTTGTTTTTAAAGAATAAATGAGCCCTACATGTCTGGTAAAAAAATAGCAACTTAGAAAATGATGAGTTTGTGCTAGAAAACAAAGGAAATAAAATTGGCTACCGGCATTTTATTTCAGATAATGTAAGGAAGCCACGCGACTCTTACCCTTCCTCTCCACCCAAACCCAACCACTGTTAGGGCTGTTAAGCTTAAGCACTGAAATTGTACCGTTCCTTCCATAGTTAATGCTCCTGGGACACCAAGTATAGTCTGTAAACGGGTCCACATGTACTGATGGCGTATTACAGATCTGCAGCAAGGCAAACATAGAAGTTGAATGTGTTGAGAGGTTCATCTCACTTTGACAGTCTATAACATCCAAATGTGCAATTATTGGACTTATCAAATAGGGTACCTGGGTGTAGAACAGTCCATCTGCTTTTCACTTTATACAAGTCTTATTTATATTTAAATGTACAATATATATACAAAATTTCACAAACACTTTATTTGATTTAAAGTACTTGCATTGTATGAAAATTCAGTGTTTATTAAGTATGTCTGCCTATATTGTTGGCTGTTTGGGACAAAAAAAAAGGCATATGCCTAATCTCTTCAGTATCCAAATGAATATTTTCATTGCTAGAGGAATGATTTTATGAATGAGATATCTATTTTGGATGTGTGCAACTGGTTATAAAATATTAATGTTGCTCTATTTTGATTACTCTGAAAGCAGATGGCATTGTTTTACAACCTATAAAAATAGTTTACTGAGTTAGGTTCTCTTCAAAAAAGTGATGGTCATGTATTTATTTGCAGTAAACATCAGTCACTTGGTGATACTATAGTTTGCAATTTCTAATTCTAGGGGGATTTTTGCATTTTCAGTTCTTCATTAGCTTTATTTCTTTTCATAGTAGTTGTTTTCAATTGACCAGGAAGTTTAGTACTCATTCATTTAGCCTGATAGGATGTCACAGGTTTCACAGATTGGCATGCTAAGGAACTGGATATTAGGAGAGCTAGAAGATTTTAAAAGAAGAAAGAAACAGAAGAAACTTGTACCTGTTAGCAGTACTGTCCCTCCCATACTGGGTTCTCCTGGCAGCTATTAATACCTTTGCATCTCCATGGTTGTGGATGGATCATATAAACAGAATCAAACTTGTATTGGCCTCTGTGTCTGGCTTCTTTCACTTAGTACAATGTTCTAACAGTACTTCATTTTTTTATAAATACATGGTATTTGTTGTATGTGAATACGCCACATTTGGTCTATCTTTTAATCAATTTATGGACATTTGAATTGTTTGCAGTGTTTCATAATTATGAGTGATGATGCGTGCTATGAGTATGGTAGCATATGTCCTAGTAATGGAGTTTCTGGGTCATGTGGCAATTCTTTAACATTTTTTAATGCTTGCCAAATCATTTTCTAAAACAGCTACATCATTTATAGTCATAGCAGCAATGTACAATTCAAATTTCCCACATCTTTGCCAACTCTTGTTTCATGTCTAATCTGAATATAGCTTTATAGTGGATAGTGGTACCTCTTCTTTGTGCTGGAGATGAACCCAGGACCTCATTCGTGCTACACAGGTGTCCAACTATAAAGTGATACTCCCAAACCTTCATTTTGGTTTTGGTGTTTTTCCCTGGTGGGTAATGGTGACAAGCATTTTTCATGTGCATATTTTTATTGGCTGTTTGTATATATCGCTGGAGAAATATCTTATTCAAATATTCTACCCACTTTTAACTGTGTTTTTTGATAGTGTTAAGAATTGTTAAAATGAGGTTTGCAAGTATTTTCTTCCATTCTGTACAGAGACTCTTCTCAATTTTTTGATAGTGTTCTTTGAAGCAAACAAACAAAAATAAATACATAAGTCAGTTTCTTTTTTCTTTATGTGGTGTTGGAAATCAGACCCAGGGCATGCAAAGCAAAGATTATACCTCTGTGCCACCTTCTTCTATTTTTTTCTTTAATTGCTTATGCTTTTAGTGTTATCTAAGAAATAATTTCTAGCCCAAGATTGTCTTCTTTCTTTCTTTCTTTCTTTCTTTCTTTCTTTCTTTCTTTCTTTCTTTCTTTCTTTCTTTCTTTCTTTCTTTCTTTTTTTGTTTTTTGAGAAGGGTTTCTCTGTGTAGCTTTGGTACCTTTCCTGGAACTCAACTCTGTAGCCCAGGCTGGCCTCGAACTCACAGAGATCCTCCTGCCTCTGCCTCCTGAGTGCTGGGATTAAAAGGCATGCACCACTATGGCCTGGCTCAAGATTGTTTTCTTTAGGGAGTTTTACAGTTACTTTTACATATGTCCTTTTTGAATTTTTATTTTACATACGGTATGTGGTGGGAGTCATACTTCATTTTGTTGCACATGGACATCCAATTGTTTGAGCACCATTGTTTTTAAATAAGTATTTTTCCCATTGAGTTGTTTTGGTATCCTTGTCAAAGATAATTGACCAGTTTAAGGGTTGGTTATTGGTTCATTAATCTATATGTCTTTCCTCCACTCGGAACCAGTTTTGATTAGTGTTAGCTCTTCAGCTTTGTTCTTTCTTAAGATTTGTTATAAATATTTTAGAATCTTTGTGTTTTCCTACAAATCATAGAATCAACTTGTCAATTTTGGTAAAAGAGTAGTGTGGATTTGGGTAGGGATTGTATTGAATCTAGATATATTTGGGGTACTGTCTTCACAGTGTGAATTCTTAGGATTTGTTCTTCATGTATTTATTTTAATTATGTTTTGGAGTTTTCTTATTTATCATCATAACCGTTATCATCATTATCCAGAACTAAACACAGGGGATACATATAGAAGAAGAGGGAGCTGAGAGGAGATAGACGATGTGAGAACTGACTGGGCCCCATTGTTGACTCTTGTCTGGACTTACAATTCTTCTCTGCTGCTGGGAGAGACTCTGCTCGTACCCTGCTGAGTCTTACTTTAGGCTTTGGATTACTAACCCTGTCTTGGCTAAGGACAGTACATCATAGGTAGAGTCTCAGATCTGGTCTGACTTCCTTCAGGGTTCCCGTTGTGAATGCTTGCCCTGGCCCTTTACTGCTGGCTCTTGCCAGTGTCCTGCGGGCTGTTTGGAGTCTGAACATTCCAATGTAACTTTGGTTCCCGAAGGTTTTCAGCTCCTGAATGCTGTTCAGATCTGATTGGAGATTTCTTTTTGTTGGACCCCAAAGGTTTAGGGTCTCGAGTGGGTACCCCAAGAACCCAGATTCCGGTCCAGTTGATGCAACAGCACGAGGTTTATTCAAGCGGCAACTGTACAGAAGGGCAAACTCAGCTCCAAAGAGCAAGAGTCGTATCGCACTACAGTCACATAGGCATTTTTAAAGGAAAAACCACAAGATTACAATTCCCATACAATTTCGTTTCGATTGATTTATGTCTAGAGGCTAACTTCATAAGATCATGGTCTGGTTACAGAGTGATCACGGAGGGGGTACAGTTATGTCAACAGGTACATTCTTCCTGAAACCTCAAGGGGGGTATCAGGGCGGGAGTCCTTCCTGGAACACCTGCAACTATCCCAGTCACAGCTGAGCACATCTCTTTTTTTTTTTTTTTTTTTTTTTTTTTTTTTTTTTGGTTTTTCGAGACAGGGTTTCTCTGTGTAGCTTTGCGACTTTCCTGGGACTCACTTGGTAGCCCAGGCTGGCCTCGAACTCACAGAGATCCGCCTGGCTCTGCCTCCCGAGTGCTGGGATTAAAGGCGTGCGCCACCACCGTCCGGCTGAGCACATCTCTTAACAGAAATCTTTTTACATTGTTACATTGTTGCAGGGGTGGTTGAGCAGTTGTCCTTGGAACTAGATTTTTAGTTTCTCATTTCCTGGGGCTTGGGGGTGTAAGCCTGAAGGGTTAGGGTCTTTCACTTTTCTTCGGTCTCACAGTGTTTGTCAGGGTTCAGCATGTAGTTCAGGGCTACTTGGTCTGGCTTCTCCTAGAATGTGATTAGAGGGTTCTGGCTGCACCCCTTTTGAAATGGCAGCTTGCTTCTGCTTTGTTGCAGTGCAGAGCACCCCAGTGCTAAGAGAAGAGGCATTTCCCAGCTTCCCCCCCCCCCCCCCCCCCCCGGCTGTTGCTGCTCTGGGTATGGCCTTTCCCCCCTGCTGTTTATAGAGTTGCTTTTCTGATGACTGTTTATCAGTTTTGCTGAGATAAATTCCCTGGAGATTGTACCTCCATACCTGAGTATGGTATGCCATTTTCAATCCTAAATTATTTATTTTGAAGATCTAAAATTTTTTATTTTATGCATTTGATTGTTTGTCTTTCTGTATAAATGTATACCACATGTGCTTGTGCCTGTGGAGGCCAGATGCGGGTGTTGAGTCTCCTAGAACTGAAGTTACAGATGGTTGTGAGCTGTCATGTGGGTGCTAGGAATCAAACCTGGGTCCTCTGCAAGAACAGTATGTGCTCGGAATTTCTATGCTGTCCTTTTGATACTTTATCTAGCTTGTGTTTTACTTCAATTTTTCAAGTATCTTTGGTGTGAAGATTGCCTGACTGTTGAGTTTAGAGTGGAAGTGTGAAAGGACTATTTCTGTTGTCCCAGTTTGCTGTACACTTACTAGTCTTTCCCCTGTTGGGTCTCAAATTGGGCTAGAACCTTAGCTTTTACATAGTTTAGACACAAGAATTGAAAACCCATCACACTATTTAGTGTAATTTTTTTCCTTAGAGTTACTTGTTTTTGCTTTTTTTGTATTTTGAAATAGTTGTATAAAACTGAAAGCTTCCTGGTTACAAAAACTAAAATAACATCTATAAAATATATTTGTTGTGGGAATCTTTCTGGAATAAGCCCCCAGACACCAGTGAGAGTAGAAGAGATGTCCCAGCGGACTGAAGCCAGGACACCTGAAAGGCTTTGCTGCTGGGTCTAGTTTGTGTTTTCCTTTTATGCTCTAAAACCATAGTGGGGCAGGCAAGCAGGAGCTTACAGACGTGTACCTGGCAGTCGGCAGGTTGTTAGGGCAAAAAACCCATTGCTTCAACTATTTCTCCAAGTCCTTCTGTTCCTGGTAGCAAGTGAAGTCATGCTTACCAAATAGGCAGTCCAAGTAGTGCTTTAAGTAAGACACTAAATCAGTCAATAAATCAGAATCTAGTAACTTTTCACTAACCTTCTTTAATTTATTTATTTTTATTTTATTTTTTATTTTATTTTATTTTATTTTATTTTTTTTGGTTTTTCGAGACAGGGTTTCTCTGTGTAGCTTTGCGCCTTTCCTGGGACTCACTTGGTAGCCCAGGCTGGCCTCGAACTCACAGAGATCCGCCTGGCTCTGCCTCCCGAGTGCTGGGATTAAAGGCGTGCGCCACTACCGCCCGGCTACCTTCTTTAATTTATAATTCTTGTCTTTGTCTTTAATTGATGAGTCAGTATAATTGTCTATGTTAGGATCTGGATTGTATTTTTTTTAATTTATCCTTTTAATCATTTTTAGATTGTGTATGTATGTATACATTCATTTTAGGAAATACTTTGTAGATTGATTTTTTTTTTTTTTTTGGTTTTTCGAGGCAGGGTTTCTCTGTAGCTTTGCGCCTTTCCTGGGACTCACTTGGTAGCCCAGGCTGGTCTCGAACTCACAGAGATCCGCCTGCCTCTGCCTCCCGAGTGCTGGGATTAAAGGCGTGCGCCACCACTGCCCAGCGATTTTTTTTTTTTAAAGACAGGACTAATGTATGGCCTTAAACTCTCTATGTAGTCAAGGATGACCCTCCAGCTCTGTGTATTTTGGCAACTTTCTACCAACTGAATTGTCGCCCTGCCTTTGTGCTTGCGATAAAGTTCCACTGTGCAGCCCTGGCTGACCAGAACTTGCCATGTAAATTAGGCTAGCCTTGAACTCACACTTCTCTTACTTCCCAAGTGCAGGGTGCCACTATGCCTGGCTTTATTTGATTTTAAAAAGTGTGTGTGTGTGTGTGTGTGTGTGTGTGTGTGTGTGTGTGTGTGTGTACACGTGTGTGGGTGCCCTCAGAGACCAGAAGAGGGTGTTGGTTCCTTTGGTGCTAGAGTTACATACAGGTGGTTGTGAGCTACCCGATATGAATGCTGGCAACTGTATTAGTCAGAGTTCTCTAGAAGACCAGAACTGATAGAATGAATGGGTTTTATTAGAGTGGCTCACAGCTATGGTCTGAGTAGTCCAACAGTGGATGTCTACCCACAGAAAGGATCTGGTAGCTGTTCAGTGTACCAGGCTAGATGTCTCAGCAGTCCCAATCTGGTGGAGAGTCCCAGAGGATTGCTAGAGAGCTGCCTGTCTTCAGTCTGTGTTGGACTCTGAAGAAGAAGGTTCTGATACCAGTGAAGGAACGCCTCAGCAACCTGCCAGCGAGAGTGAGGGTATTCAGGCAAAAACCACAAGCTTCCTTCTTCCGTGTCCTTTTATGTGGACTGCCACTAGAAGGTGTGGCCTTCCTAACTCAGATGATATAATCAAGAATAGCCCTCATACATATGCTCAGCTGCTTGAATTTTAGCAGATTCTAATATAATCAAGTTGACAAGTAAGGTTAGCCATTCCAGGACCCAGACTCTGGTCCTCTGAAAAAGCAGCAAGTGCTCTTAATCAGTGAGCCGTCTCTCTCGCCTTTACCCAGCATCTCAGTGTTTACCTGAGTATATTGTTGGACCCATCCTCATTTTTGTTGATTGTCTTAAGGAAATAATTTGTAAGGTTACTGCTTTATTATTAGAAGCAGGTTACTTACGTTGCATCTTACAGGCTAATAAATTATACCACTGTTTGAGGAAAGGTTGCTCTAAATGGCAATTACTATTTAGTAGATGAAGGATAATTAAATTGTTGAATTTTTGAATTTTTTAACATAATTCTTTATTGACTCTTCGGGAGTTTCACATCATGAACTCCAATCCTGCTCACCTCCCAGTCACTCCACATCTACTCTTCACCCTGCATCCTCCTCCTCAAAAGAACCCCTCCCCCATTAATTAAAAACAAACAAGAAAACAAAAACACCTTGCTCCTCTGTCTCTCCAACCCCTCTTCATTCATCCTAGTGGCATTGGGAGCTGCTGTGTGTCACACAGTACATCCTTTTGTCCACTCAGCCCCACCCACAAATGTTCGTTGCAGTGAGTCATTGGTCTGGTTCAAGGCCTCTGGCCTCTGGCACACCATCATCACTGGACCCTCACTGAAACTCCTACTGGATATCCTGCTATTGCGCAGAGTCACGGAGATCCTGCAGCTATTGTTCCGCAGGGCCAGTCCCTTCATGCACTCCAGCAGGTCACAGATGGGGTAGATGTTAGGGTGGGCCAACCCAAGGCCAGGATGTGGGTCTGGGTGGTAGCTGAGCTGGTCAGTTCAGGCATTGTGACCACTCCTCTCAGGCAAAGCACAGAGCCAGCTCCTCTAGGCCTCTGCCTCCTGAGTGCAGGTGTGGGGAGGAGCAGCACTCTTATGGGGGGGTAGGACCAACTCTCCTGCAGCAGTGTCCAACAAGGGGCAGGGCCAGCTATCCTAAAGCTAGTGAGGGCTGGTGCTGGCTCAGCATGGCACTCGGATTTCAACACACATGGTTCCTATGACCCCCTGTGGTAACATGGGCCATGGACATCATCACAGACCCCATCTGCAGCAGGACCACAGACCCAGACATCACCATGGCCTGGTGGCAGAATAGGCCACCCAGATCAATATGGCCCCGGCAGCAGCAAGGTCCTTGGACACCAACATGGTCTCAGGTGGCTGTCTGGACCCCAGGCATCCAGTGGCAACAGGAGCCACAGATATCAATACAGGTCCCGGCTGTGGTAGGACCACAGGCCCAGACATGGCTCTCAGCTCCGAGACATCATCAAAGCACCTTGTCACAGTACAGACCACTCAGATCTGTATGGCTCTTGCTGCAGCATGACCCGCCGATCGCCACCTGGTATTTGTATGGCCTTTGGTGGTATCAGGAGCCATGTATATCAACCCAAACCCTGGCAGCTGTAGGGCCATGGACCAAGACATGGTCCTATGCTCAGGCTCAGATGTCACTATGGCCCCAGAGTGGCAGCACAGGCCATCTAGATTAGGATGGTCCTGGTGGCACTGTGGCCCCTGGACACCATCATGGACTCAGGGATGCAGGTGTCTGACTAGACCCTGGTCATCTTTGTGACTTTCAGTGGTTACTGAAGCTGTGGACATCAAAACAGACGCTGGTTGCTGCAGGGCCAGGGATCCAAGTATGGCCCCAGTGGCAGCATCTTTGGACACCAAAATGGCCACAAAATGGCACCCCCATGGCCTTGGTGGTAACATGGGCCATGGACATCATCACAGACCCCAGCTGCAGCAGGACCACAGACCCAGATATGGCCTTAGGCAGCAGCCCAGGCCCAGGCGTCACCCTGGTCCCATGTGGCAAGCAGGCCACCAACACAAGCCCGTTCCTCTCAGCCCTTGCTTCTTCAGAACTGCGTCTTACCACTACATAGAAACCATTTCACTTCTCTTTCTCTCCGATTTCACCACCATATATTTGCTTATCATATTGACCCAAGGCACTGGGCGGGCATGTGGGTGTTTCAGGCAGGCTGGACCATGAGGACCCAGGCTGCCCCATGGTTGTCTTTCACCCTTCTGAGCCTATTTATTTATTTATTTATTTTTAAGATCTTCACTTTTTTTTTATTCTTTTGTAAAGACTAGCATGCTCAGTTTCACTGGGTAGGCAGTCTTGAATAATCCACTCAAGGTCTCTTAGTCCAGCTTGATGAAGCCCATGTCCTTCAAGTACTGACAGAAACACTGACAGCACATGTTCAGCCGTATTTCCAGATAAACGATGGTGGTTAGAGCAGATGTGCTGAGAGCACCCTGGCTGACCTCCGTGGGTGAGTCCAGTGGAGCTAGCTGCTGCTGTCCCACCTTCAGACGGCCATCACGGAAAACAGCCAAGGGTTTGATTTTCAACCAGCTTCATTTAGTGAACTTTCAGGGACTCATTTACTACTCAGGCTTTAAAAGGAAAACGGATGAGTCTGGAGAGATGGCTCAGCAGTTAAGAGCATTGGCTGCTCTTCCAGAGGTCCTGAGTTCAATTTCCAGCAACCACATGGTGGCTCACAACTATTTGTAATGGCATCTGATGCCCTCTTCTGGCACGCAGACAGAGCACTCATATACATAAAATACATAAATCTTAAAAAAAAGGAAAGCTGACCTCTGACCTTTAGATTTTTTGTTTACATATATGCTATAGTATTTAAATGTTTTAAAATATGTGAGAGAGAATAAATGTATTATCAGGTTCTTAAAGGTTATCCTTTTTTTAAAAACCCAAAAGGAACATCTGAAAAATTTAATTTGTGGAAACAAAAGTCTAGAACTATCCTGTTACTTAAATTTAATATTCCCAAAGGTCTACAAAGCATTCCAAGGCCTGAGTCATTTTTAAAATTCAGAAACCTTCATATGAATTTCTGGTGAAATGTTTATTTAGTTTCTTTGGGAAAATACTGGTTCACAAACGCTTTCAAACAGAAGTATTTGTGAAGATAAGTAGTATTTTTTATCAACTTTTTTTTTTTTTTTTTTTTTTTTTTTTTTGGTGATAGTGACAGGTGGGTGGATCATCACCTTGCAGAACACTTCCCCTAGATTAAAATGTTAAAGGTTTGTTGAAGAGAGTAAGTCACACTCAGTGCTCCTGAAGACTGTGCAGTGACTAGGATATTCCTGGCCACTGTGTCGTCATTCATACTCATTGCACAGAAGTAGCGAGAGCCTTCAACAGAGACGCAGACACGTTAGTGGGCATTTGGAAAGAGTACAATTTGGTATTACGGTACAGAATCGATTGAATTTTCCTGTAACCTATCTGTAAATATCCTTTCTTTTCTGTTTTCTTTTCTCTTGAATTGTTGTAGAGAGCTTTTTACTATTGTTTTCAGAGTTATTAATTTTATTTAATGTATGAATGATTTGCCTGCATGCCTGTCTGTGTATCATGTGGAGGATAGAAGAGGGTATTGGATCTCCTGGAACTGGAGTTACAGATGGTTATAAGCCGTCATGTGTGGACTGGGAATTGAACTTGGGTCCTCTGCAAATGCACCATGTGCCCTTAATGCTGAGCTATCTCTGTGGGAGGGAGAGGAAGAGGAGGAAGGAAGATTTTAAATACGTGAAGACGTATTATATTTTATATAGTTTGGCCTTGCTTTTTCCTCTGCCATGTAAACTTTGTGAATTGACTGTCAAACATTTTACCAGAGGTTTTGTTTGCTATTGTGTTTTTAAAAATAAATATAGAGGGGCTGGAGAGGTAGCTCAATGATTCTGAGCAAGGACTACTCTTGCAGAGGACCAGAGTTCAGTTCCTAGCACCCACATCAGGTGACTCATAATCACCTGTTAACTCTAGTACCAAGGAATTCAGTGCCCTCTTCTGGTCTCTGTAGATAGTTGCACTCACATGCACATTCACACAGATAAACAGGCATACACATTATTTAAGGTAAAAATAAATCTTAAAGTAAGAAAGAAAAACAAACAAATCAGCTTAATTTTGATAGACTCACCTCCCCTGCTTAGTCAAGTCTAGCTGTATAGCCCCAAGACTGGCCTCGACTTTGTAATCCTCCCATCTTAAACCCCACTGGAATTTTAGGAGTGCGTCACTGTGCCTGGCCTCAGTACTTGTTTATTAGGCTTATCCGAGTGTGCAGCTTCCAGGCTTTGTTGATAGCCATATGGGAAGGAAATTGAGGGACAATATCTCAGCTCCTAATATGTTGGGAAGTCTTTGGTTGAGGCACGTTTGCTTTTGAGTTTTTGTTTTGTTTTGTTATTCTCATTTTCTTGTTTCTCTTGGGACATTGTATTTTTAAGCAGTTCAGAAAGTTGAGATGTAACTAATGTATTTTCTTCTCATTTCATAGTTCTTCAGTGCATTCAAAAGGAAAATGTTTTTCTTGATCACAGTTGTCTAAAATTTTTATTTTCATATTCTATAAAATATATTTGTATTCTGTGACTACTTTTCTTTGTTATATTCAGGTAATAGGTAGTTTTTATAATGCAGACTGTAAAGTATAGCAGCAGTTCATAAAACTTTGAACGTAATTCTGTGTTTTGAATTCCCATATATGGTCCTTTCATTTCAATTTCATCATCTAACTTTCTGTTGTGCATAGAATTGTATGTTTTGTTTGTATGCTGTACTGACAAATTCTTGAGAGCAGTCTTTGTTTGGGTTTTATAATCCTCAGATGCTCATTTACAAAGCCTATTGTTATGTTATTTATTTACTGAATTATCATGAATTATTCTTACAATAGTTCTTTAACTGTTAGGGGAGATATTAGAAAAACTGAAGCCATGAATTGAAAATAGATCTTATTTTAAAGATTTATTTATTTACGTATTTTATGTACATGAGTGTTTTTGTCTGCCTGTACATCTACACACCAGAAGAGGGCATCTGATCCTGTAGGACTACACTTATAGGTGATTGTGAGCCACTTTGTAGGTGTTGGGAATTGAAGGACCTCTAGAAGAGTAGCCACTGCTCTTAACCACCGAGTACTCTCCATCTCCATTCCCAAAGATAGATCTTTGAGGTAGTTTTTTTGAGTCAGTCAGTCCGTCCGTCTCTGTGTATCTTGACAGGGTCTCATTATGCTTCTTAGGCTAGCCTTGATGTCATGATCCTCCTACTTCAGCCTTCAGAGTAGCTAGGATTACAGCTGTGCACCACTGCACCCAATTTTGACATTGATTGCTTTTATACAACAAAGACTATGGTAACTTGACCAATTTTTTTTAAAACTAAAACTGAAATATATAAAGGCAAAAGTTGCAAAAATGCAGAAACAGTTATATAAATGTTTGTTTCATATATAGAATTTCAGTGCAGATCTTTGACCTTGAAGGAAATTTAGCACTATGAATGTTTGCTAATCACCATTTAACCGTGATGGAATAGTTGCTAAGAACTGTTTTTTTTTGTTGTTGTGTTTTTCAGAGAATGCAGAATCTATTGACCTTAAACAGTTTTTTGACCAACATTTTTCACATATATACTATGTGTTTTTTGAAAATTTTGTGACTATTGAAGCTAGTCTTAAACAGAAAGGTAAGATATCAGCATATATTCTGACTTATGTTTCTAGTAGTCGTAATCATCAATTTAAAAAGAGGAACTGGATTAGAATTTTAGTATTGTTTTGATACCCTTCTAACAGTATCATCAGCTGTATTTGAAAGGAAACAAACAGACTCCTCTGACTCTCCTTATTGTTTTGTGAAGGCTCAGAATATTTGCATTTTCCTGGTCTGGTTTCCTCCACCTACCTTCTTTGTTCTCCCCTAGGAATGTTTGAATAGTAATAGGAATAGTGTTTTTCATGTTGAGAGCTCATTTAGAACCCACAATATATGATGATTTGTTATTAGTATAACCTAAATATTATTATTATTATTATTATTATTATAATAATATTAGTATAACCTAAATTTTGTGTTTATCCTGGGGATTGAATCCAGGGCCTTGTACATGTTAAGTGTGGGCTTCCCAACCCCCATACCTAGAACCTAAATTTAGAGTAATTATGCTAAAGAATAGAGAGGGGGCTATAATACTGTCTGTATAATAAATAGGCCACACTTTAGCATTTCCTAAAAAAATCCCTGAAGAAAAGCTCAGGGATTGAAACATTTAAGTTCCTTAAGTAGTTATATTTTATACTATAAAATAATATATTTAAAGTATTTTTCTGTTAAAAATATTTCAGGTCACAAGTCTCAAAGAGAGGAATTGGATGCTATACTTTTTATTTTTGAGGTAAGTGCTGTGAATCATACCTTTTAAACTTTTTCAAAAATAATTCTGGGAACATATGAAGAAATATAATTATTAGATATATAATGAAACACAGTTAATCTGCCAGCTTTTTGCAGAACTTAATTTATAAATTAAAAATGTATCTGACTGAGTTTGTGTATTTTAAAGGTACAGTGTATTTTTAGGGACAAATTATGTTTATGCTTTTGACAACACAAAATTAATTTGATAGCATATTTGCAAAATGAAAATTTTTATAGTTTACACAGATTTTTTTTTAACCTCTAGAGCCTTGGATATTATATATGAGTAGAAGATTTAGCTTTCATTTATTTATTTGTTTTGCTTTTGTTTTTTCCTAAGACAGGGTCTCTGTAGGCAGTGTATCTCTGTGTCCCAGCAGCCATTCCCCAAATAACCATACAGAGACTCAATATTAATTATAAATGCTCGACTAATAGCTTAGGCTTGTTACTAACCAGCTCTTATAACTTAAATTAACCCATTTCTATTAATCTGTGTGTTACCCTGAGGCTCGTTTACCTCATCTATGAACCTCCCATGTTGCTTCTTCTGCATCTGGTTTGCGACTCCTCAGACTCCACCCTTCTGCTTCCCAGCATTCTCTCTGCCCTGAAAATCCTGCCTAGCTATTGACCAATCGATTGGCTTTTTATTAACAATGAGAGCAACACATTTTCACGGTGTACAGAAGGATTATTCCACAGTAGGTCTTACTGTGTAGCCCTGACTGGCCTGAAACTTGCTATGGGGACCAGTCTGGCTTTGAACTCACACAGATCTGCCTGCCTCTGCCTCCCAACTGCTGAGACTAAAAGTGTGTGTCACTGTGCCAGGATTTTTCACTTAGTTTTGATACAAGGTCTTATAGTGTTGTATGACACTATTCCTGTGGAGATGTGGACAAACATCTACTCACTCCACATGGAGAACTGATAAAAAAAAAAAAAAATCAAATAATGCCTCACCAGAGTCTACCTTGATGAACCAATGAGTTTCCTGGGTCACTTACAGAAGCATGAATGACTCAAAAACAGCTGCAACACTGAAAGCCCACCACAGCATGGGTGATAATTCTAGAAGGTTGGAACCCTAGAGCTTTGTGCAAGACACAGGAAATTTCTCCTTAGCAGTCCTTACTGTTTATGTAGCTTTAGGGCTGGGGAAGGGGGTGCATGTGGTAAGATTCAGGGACTTCCTGAGACTTGTGAATTATTTACTTTCTGAGTCTTAAAGAAATCACTTTAGAACTTTCTGAATCTTAAGGAGCTTCCCTCCAGGATGGACTGTTTGAATTGGGAGGAAATTGCTATACAACACATATAGCCCAGGCTGGCCTTGAACTTCTGGTCTTCTATCAACACGTGTTGGGATTAAAGACGTATACCACCACACTCAGCTCATACTTTGTGCTCTAAGGCCTTTTGTTATTAATTTGAACAAAATAGCCTTGTTTTTAAATTGTTATTTTATATCACTTTGAATTGTTCTGGGCAAATATTCATAAATAAACAGAAAGCATAGCTTGGAGGTAGATAAGCTCTGCTAAAATTTGTTTATATTTTCAGCACATTCAAAAATTAGGCCCCTCTCATTCGTACTTTAAAATAGCTTATTATCAGAGGAAATAGTCATTGGAATATTCTTGTCTTTGCTGAGAATTTAGAGACTGATAGAAAGCCAAGATTAGAGCTGATGACTCTGGAGACTAAGAGAGAGCATAGAAACCCGTTTCTCCTAGTGGAGATGGCTATGCACCTGAGGTCCTGTTGCTCCATGGGGAAAACTTAGAAGGAGTGCTCCAGCTGGGCGTTGATGAGCACGCTGGCCACCTAGAGAGAGGAAGACTCTCTCTAAGAATGACTGTCTGGACATGGTGGTACATGCCCGAAGCGCTAACCTTTGGGGGGCTAAGGCAGGACTTGCAAATTTTTAGGTCAGCTTGGGCTACATGGTAAGACCCTGACTCAGAAAAAGGAAAAACAAAACAAGGTGCTAGATGACAGTAACTGATACTCTGAAATTCATTTCATTGTCTTGAATCCTTTGAAACCTGGTTTTATTTGGTAAGTAAACTACCTTCAGTGGTTACATGAAGGGCTTGCTTCTAAATGGAATAGTGAACACAAATGTTTGGGGAAGAGTAAATGTGTCCCTGGAGAATGCAAGATAATGGTTGCTCTAGTTCAGGAAACAAGGTGACCTATGAATTAAGAAAATTCCTTTTTAGAAAATGGAAATAATAGAAAATACTAAAAAATATGCTTTCCTGTGTGTAATACAGGACATCTGTGTTGTCGATCGCTACATTTCATTAGGAAGAAGAAGTGAGATGAAGTGGCTTGTTTTTTAGGGGGTAGTTTGTTTGGTTTTTCTTTAGATTGAATCCTAAATCTAAAGGGATTTACACCTGGTGAGTACACCTTCTGCTCCTGGGAAAAGGGAAAACCTCCAGCCCTGGGATTTTCATTTTTCCAAAAAAACATTTAGTCCTTGTGCTGATTTTCTTCTTAAAATTGGATGGTAATGTATATATCTGTGTTTTGAGACAAATGATGAAAATCATAAAGTGACTACATTCTGGTTAAAAAGCATCACTGTATGTAATGTTAATATAGCACAAGATTTGGATTCTGCTTTTTCTGTAATTGAAGGCACATAAATTTTGGGGGGCTTTTTATCCACATTAGAAATTAAAGAACTTAAGCTGGACATGGTGGCTGTGTGCCCGTAACCATCGAAGAACATCATGATTTTAAGACCAGCCTAGGTTAAATCCTGTCTCTAAACAAATAGAATTAAATCTAAAACATAATTGATTGGAAGTTAGAACTGCTTTTGAGTAGCTCATAAACTTATCTTTTCAACCTTTCTATAATTTTATCATTTTCCTCACCAAAACAGAATTATGTGTTTGTTGGCTAGCTGTGGGAGACACGTCGGAAAGCAAAGATTAAATTTATATGTTTCATGTTAGGTCAGCGTATGTGCACATGATGTGTGGGGGACACATGCCACTGCACACATATTGTGGTTAGAGGACAGCTTTGTGAAGCTGGTCATCTTTCTACCTTAACATGTGTTCCAGGGATCCAACTCAGGTCTTTGCAGTGTCTTTCTTGCTCCCATCTGTCTGTCCCTAAACTTTATGTTTTCTTTATTGTCCTCTTTTATGGAATGGACTAAAGGAGATCCTATCAAAAGAAAGAGACATTTAAAAAGTACCTATTATTCTCTGGTCAGATTAGTGTAAAGGCACAGACATGGAACTAGGCATATTGAAGTAGCGTTCTTGGTCCTTTCACTTGCTAGATTTCTAACCTAAGCACACTACTCAACCCATTTCTTTATTGGTCAAAAGAGATAGTTGGAGCCAGGCAGTGGTGGTGCATGCCTTTAATCCCAGCACTTGGGAGGCAGAGGCAGGCGGATCTCTGTGAGTTCAAGGGCAGCCTGGTCTACAGAGCGAGATCCAGGACAGGCACCAAAGCTACACAGAGAAACCCTGTCTCGAAAAACCAAAAACAAACAAAAAAAGAGATATTTGGGTTGATTGAAAGGACCATTACATAAAGTATCTAGTTTGAGCTTATGAGCATCCTTTAGTTAATGATGTGGCTAAGTAATAGTTATAACAGCAGCAACAGTAACAAACACACAGTGTCATTCAGCAAGTGGATAATGACTGAGCATAGTTTCATAAAAATTTAGCTATTTTGCTGGAATAATCTGCATATACAGTAGAAAAGAAATAAAGAACAAAATTTCAAAGTATTAGATATAGAAAGTGTTTTAGCTTCACTATAAAGCTCCAAAATTTAAAATTTTTTGCTTTCTTACCTATGTCCATCATGGCATCCAAGTACCTCTGGGCTCACATGAATTAATTAATTAATGTAGCATGTTCTATCTTTTCTTTTTCCCTTTCTCCTTTTCTTTTTTCCCTAACCTTTCCTTTTTGCTTCTGTTCTCTTCCTCATTCTTCCTTTCCTTTTCCTTTTCTCTTTCCCTCCCCTCCCCTCCCTTCTCCAGCCCCCTTTCCTCCTCCTCTTCTCCCTTTTCTTTCCCCCTTCCTTTTGTTTTCTGCTGCTGGGTATTGAACCGAGGACTCAGGTTCAATGAGATTTTTATGAAATCAAAATATTATCCTAGGTTTATTGAAAAGGGAAAGGGGGAAAATCTATGCTGCAAATGTTAATTGAAATCTCAAGAGTTTTATCTACAATGCAGAAATCCTAAGTAAAAAATCATTTTGAAATATATTAGAATCAATATTTAATAATGAAAGAGAGTCCTGGTTTGCCTTTCTGTTGCTGTGTAAAACATTTTGACCAAGAGCAACTTGGGGAGGAAAAGGTTTATTTCAGCTTTTACTTGCTGCTAACGGTCCATCACAGAGGGAAGTCAGTGCAGGAACCTGGGACAGGAACTGAAGCAGAGACCGTGGAGGAATGCTGCTTACTAGCTTGCTCTCTCACTCATGCCCAGCTAGTTTTCTTATGCACTCCAGACCAACCTGTCTAGTAATGTACTGCCCATAGTGGGCTGGGCCTCCCTACATCAGATAGCAATTTAGAAAAGGCCCCAAGCTGGTTGTTGTTGGTGCATGCCTTTAATCCCAGCATTTGGGAGGCAGAGGTAGGTGGATCTCTGAATTCAAGACAGCCTGGTCTACAGATTGAGTTCAAGGACAGCCAAGACTACACAGAGAAACACTGTGAGGGTGTGAGGAAAGGCCCCACAAGCATACCCACAGGCCAATCTGATTTATGCAATTCCTCAATTGTGTTTTTTTTTTCTTTCCAGGTGACTCTTAATTCTGTCAAGTTGACCAAAAAAAAAAAAAAAAAAAAAAAAAAAAAACCCCAATCAGTTCAGTCTATTCCTTGTCAACTTGATACACAGATACATTACTATTAAACCATAACCTTTCCTTTCTTGTTTATTCCCAAGATATGTTAATATCATAATACAAAATACAGTATAACTTTAAAAGTCCCAGTCTTTAAAAACTGTAACTCTTTAGAAGTTTAGTGTCCCCTTTAAAAGTTCAAAAATCTCTTAGCTGTTAGCTCCTATAAAATAAAACAAAACAAAACAAAACCAAGTTCAATATATTTTTTCCCAAGAAGGAAGAACCAGGGCATAGTTATAGTCAAATCTGAACCCAAACCCAGCAGTATAAGGAGCTCAGTGTATGCTGTATGGGACTCACTTCTGATCTTTTGGGCTCTAAAGAGCTTTGGGCAGCTCCACTTTTCCAGCTCTGCCATCCACAGCACACATAGCTTGTTTTTGAGCCTCAAACCAGCTCCACTTCATAACTGCTGCTTTTCTTGGCAGATGTCCTGTGGTCCTAGCATCTCCCATATCCTGCAGCCTCTACTCTTAACTGAGACTCAAACCTTACCATTGACCTTTCCTGGTCTCCCTGCAGGGACTCCAACCCTGATAGGATGGCAAGCCTCAGCTTCTCTCCATGACTCCTTCAACTTTGGGGTCCCCACTGAAACTGAGAAGGCTTCACCTTCACTAATGGCTTCTTAGGACTTCTCTGCAGGGACTCTAACCCTGCCACATAGTACTACAAAGCCTTAGTTGCTCTTCATGCTGCCAGGGGAATCTTTATGAACTGTAGGTTTCATTGAATTGGAGAGCCAGCACCAGATAGGGCCAAACCCACTAGAGAAATTCATCCTTAGAATTCTGTTTCTCTAGAGCCACTCCTGGTACTCCAATCTGTATTTGTGAGGCTTCTCTAAAGCAGCACACGCACACGCACGCGCACGTGCACTCGCGCGCACAAACACACACACACACACACACACACACACACACACACACACACACAGATTTATTAGATTGGCTTATGTGATACATTCTGGGTAGTCTCACAGTGGCTGTCTCATACTGGAGAGACTGAGAATCTGGTAGTTACTTAGTCTGTGAACTTGAAGGTTAGCAGACCCAATCTGGCACTGAAGCCTAGAGGATTCCTGGAGGGCTGCTGGTCTTCAGTCTACTTTGGAAGTTGGAAGAAGTCAATTCTAATTTCAGTGAAGGAATGCTGAAGCAGCGGGATGGATAAACTTGCCAGTGAGAATAAGGGCAAACAGGCAAAAAGCAAAACTTCCTTCTTTCATCTACTTTTATCTGATCTGCTACCAAAAGGTATCATGTAAATTTAGGGCAGGTCTTCCTGATTCAAGTAAATCCCTCATAGGTGTTCCCAGATGCTTCTTGCATTTTAGTTCATTCCAGATCCAGTCAAGTTGATAACCAAGGTTAGCCATCAAAAGGAGACCATACTTACTTTTTATCACTGTTAAAGATAAATTCCATTCATTTTTCTCTTCCAAAATTTCTTTAGTATTACTACTTTTTGGGTGGGAAAGTTCAAATATTTTACTAGTTTGTATTTGCTATACTTTAACATAAGAAGCTCTTAATGTGGTCCTCTAATATTTCATACTTTACAATATCTTGACACATTATTTAATTTTACTCTTTATTTTGCTTATATTGATTTTTAGAAAATTTTACAACTCCTTCCAGAAAGAATTCATCAGCGATGGCAATTTCATAGTATTGGTAAGTAATATAAATACACACTTCACATCTGAAATAAATTATATAATGGTTTCTCAGTTATTGTTAATGAGTTCATGGTTTGTTTTAGTGAAAACAGAATATAAGAGGCTAGGGGGATGGCTCAGTAGGTAAAGTGCCTGCTGGACAAGCTACACCCTGAGTGCTGATCCCCAGCCCCCAGATCTAAAAGCGAGTGACCACATTCATACAGTAACCCCAGTGCCATGGTGACCTACCAGTTTATCTAAAACCACAGATTCCAGGTTCAGTAAGAGACCCTGTCTCAAAACATAAGGTGGAAAGCATCAATATTAACCTTTGGCTTCCACTTTTCACACACATATGCATGTGTTCATGTATATACATGAATTTAGGATGGAACTAGGTATAGTGCCACAGGTCTCTAATCCCAGCTACTTAGGATGCTGAGGCCTGAGGATCACAAATTCAGGGCCTGCCTGGGCAAGCAAGACCCCATCTGAAAATGAAAGAGCGAGGAACGAGCTGGGTATAGAATTCAGTGATGGAGTACTTGCCTAGAATGCGTAAGATTCTAAATTTGATCCTCAGTACTATAGAGAGGAAAATACAGGGGCAGATTGAGAGTTTAAGACTAAAATTTAAATGAAGGGCCAAGGGTTAGTGGTAAATGTCATGGTTTGTATGCGAGGACCTGGGTTCAATTTCCTATAAACACACACAAAAAGTAGGCAGAACAGATGAGTGGAGGAGAGAGGGGAGGAGGAAATCTATTCATGTATATATGTTGATTTGGCACACAATATTTTTTTTGTGATCTACCTCTTCCTTTACTCTGAATGCATTAGCAATGATGATGAGTTATTTTTAAAAATGGAAGTAGGCTTAGGCAAGATAAATATCTTCGTGAATCAGAAATAGGAGAGAAATGCAAATGCCAAAAAAAGAGAATCTACAAAGCTGTAACCTCTGGATTTCCTGTTTGTTTTTTGTTATAGGGTCTCACATAGTCCAGGTTGGCCTAGAACTCATTATGTAGCTGCCTTCCCCTCAACTGTGCTCATTTGTGCAGCGGTCCTACTGCTTCAGCCTTTGAGTACTGTGTAAACGGAGTTTCTCTGTCCCACTCCATCCCACAGCCGCTTCCAAATAATCATTTACAAATGCTTGGCTGATGCCTCAGGCTTATTACTAACTAGCTCTTGTACTTAAATTAACCCACTTCTATTAATCTATGCATTGCTACATGACCCATGGCTTACTGGTCCTTTGGCATCTTGCTCCTTGGGCAGCTGGCTTTCATCTGCCCCTACTCCACCCTTCTTCATCTGCATTCCCAGTTTGAATGTACCGCCTAACCTTACCTTGCCTCACCATTGGCCAAACAGCTTTATTATCAACCAGTGAGAACAACACATATTCAAATAACGGTACACAAGGACCATCCCACAGCAGTACTGAAGTAATTTAGGGGCAAATTCTCACTATGTAGCCCAGGCAAGCCTTGAATTCATGATCCTCTTGCCTCCGCCTCCAGTATGTTGGGATTATAGGCATATACTCCATGTATGACTGTGCCCATGATTTGAAAACAAAGCAGGAGGATTAGAGTTAAGCTTACTGTTGCTTGAAGTACCAAAATATGGCTCTCTAGCTCATGAAACAAAAGCTGAAGAGAAGACAGAAAGAGAGAGAGAGAGAGAGAGAGAGAGAGAGAGAGAGAGAGAGAGAGAGAGAGAAGAAAAGAAAAGAGTATGTTGCAGGTTACAGTCAGAGAGAAGAGAAAACAGACTTTCTGTTTATCAAGAAACAAGCTTAAACAACGAATTCAGGTTTTGCTACATTCAAATTATAACCACAGGGCTCTTGAGCTGTTATTACAAAGTTGTCATGATTAATAATATTCCAAAATTATGTATAACTTGTGAAAATTCATAAATGGTGATTTTTCTCTGTCACTCAGATGATTCCTACAAGTTGTCGGCTTTTATGAATTGTTAATGAAAGAAACTGTAACTGTAGTTGATTTAAAAATAACTTCATTCAGAGATACAGTTTGCATAAGTAAAATGGATTCTTTGAAGTAAGATTCGGTGGCTTTTAGAAGATAGTTCTCCTAATCCAGTTTTAGGAGACTTCTATCCTCAACTAGTCTTTGAATCCATTTGTTGTCATATGTCAGCCTCAGCTGTGTTGTGAACTCTAGGCCAGCCTGGCCCAAAATCCAAAATTAAAAAAAACAAAACAAAGGAAAACACCTCACAAGTTTTTTGGAAGAACTATTTGTTTTATCTTTATAATACCAAAGTCAAGGATTTCTTTATATATAGAAAGTACACCTAAAAATAAAAGTGTTGGTCCTATTGAAATTTACATACACACAACACACACATACAAACACATGCTTTTTGCCGTTTTTTTTTAAAATATTTATTTATTATGTATATAGTATTCTGCCTGCATGAGTCCTTGCAGACCAGAAGAGGGCACCAGATTTCATTACAGGTGGTTGTATGCCATCATGTGGTTGCTGGGAATTGAACTCAGGACCTCTGGAGGACCTCTGGAAGACAGTCAGTGCTCTTAACCACTGAGCCATCTCTCCAGCCCTCTTTTGCTGTTTTTGATATAGTTTCAAAAGCCTAGACTGTCCTCTTACTGTGCAGCTGAGACTGGCCTCTCCTATCTCTGCCTTTATAGAGCTGACAGAAAATTAGTAGGCAATATACATAATGAACTCTTAATATTAAACAAAAACAAAAACTTGAGGGCTGGAGAGATGGCTCAGTGGATGAGAAGATGTGCTGCAGTTCTAGAGGACCTGAGTTCAATTCCCAGCACCCACTCATAGCAGCCTGTGATTCCAGCTCCAAGGGAATCTGATGTCCTCTTCTGGCTGCCAGCAGCACCACACACATGGCATTCACTCACACAGACACAAACACATACATGTAACTAAAAACAATACAGATCTTTAACTTAGAAAAGTCTGTCTACTTGAAAATTACAAAAGGACATGACAAACAATTGAATAAAATTTGAATGGACAAACAAAAGGTCATTCTTTGTCATTAGAAACCATCAAATGGAAACATTTAAACTTAACACTAATTAGATTATCAAATTTTAGAATTTGTTATTGGGTTGTATGCTGCCATCATATACCAGAGCACAGTTACGCACTGCATCGCTTGGTATTGTTAATCATCATTATATTTTAAAATTTCTTAATATTTGGTAAAGCTGAAAGTGAGTGCTTCCTTTGCAATTTATATATCCTAAGAAAAGTCATATATGTAGCAGACAATCATGGATATTATAGTACTCTTGATAGTGGCAAAAATTTGGAAATAAGCCACATGTCTTTATATAAAGAAGATATATTTTTGGTATATTTGTATAATGATAAAGTATTAAAGTAGTTAAAATGAATTATCTAGAGCTACATAGACCAGTGTAGATAAATTTGAAAAGCTAATATTAGATATGAAAAGCAGTAACTTATAAATGAATTGCTGTGTATGATACCCTTTATATAAGGTTTTAAGCAATTGATGCCAAGAAATGAATGTATTTATAAGTAGTAATATAAAAAATATTTTTGAAGTGATAATTCTAAATGTATATAATGTTTTCCTCAAGAGAAGAAGGGAAGAAAATGATTTAAGCTTCAATGTGCCATTGATTTAGGCTTCAATGGTTAAGTAAAACAAAGATAAGTGTTTAAATCCTAACAAACATAATATTGTATTTAGATTTGTTCACAGTGAATGATGTGCTTCTGGATGTTATAGTAATGAAAATAATTATTAGGAAATAGTGGAATTAATTAATATTCTTTTGGTTAATTAAAACCTTTTTACAGTAGCTTTTTGTATTAGTGGTAAAATACTTTATTAATATTTTCAGTGTAAATAAGAGATGTAATAGATTGTTTTGTTAAGCACAATTTTGGGACCAAATTTTGTCAATAAATAAATCATGTTTAACTGTGTTGAAAGGTGACTTTTTTATAAGCCCCTCTGACCTCACTTTTGATCAAAGGGTTACCAAGGTCACCGAGAACAATTTAGAGATTGCCAAGGACTTGTTTAAAAGTAATTTCAAGTCTGACCGAGAACTCTGACATTTATAAATAGAGAAGAAGATAGGGATAATTAAAACCATGTTTTTCTTT